>NW_009647955.1:2459251-2510497 GCF_000708025.1 Charadrius vociferus
CTTCCTCCCCATCCTCCGCCGTCCCCTCCGCGCTGCCGGCCGGGGGGACGCGGGGGCCCACCTGCCTGATGTCAACATCTCGGAGGGTGAGGCCGGGGAGGAATGTGCCGCTCCCAACCCGGCGCAGGTAATTAATCCCCGCGACTGACAGGTGGCAACAGGCGGCCTTTGGCTGCGGCTCCTGGGGAAAAGCGCTCGGAGGAAGGATTTTGAGAGCTCGTCAGCAACCTTCGTGCGTGCCGGGCGGTGAGCGGGATGCGCGGCTCAAGGGGAACAAGAAGTTTAAGTTTCCACAAAGGCGGACGCCCTTGGGTGAATCGCTGCTTTTCCCCAAGGTGGGGAAAGAGGGTGGCATGGTTTTTGCTTTGCCCTTGGGGTGGAGAAGTTTGGTAAATGTCTGCAAAGAGCTTGTGGGCCTGGGTCAGCATCACCTCCTGCACCCGTCCTTCCCAGCCATCACATGGTGGTCTCCCCACATGATGCTCGCAGGGGGTCTTGCTAGTGCTGTGGGCTGTGAGTCTGGGGGTTGGATCTGTAGGCCCATCGGGGCTGATGATCTCTGGACCTATCCGTTGTGCCTGTGGTTTGAATGTCCGTTACATTCACTCGCAGCAAGCTGTCTGCTTTTCTCCGGAGCCTGATGAGATAGAGGACCTCAAACTGGAGCTAGTAAGCGTTGGATCTCAGAGGATCTCGAACAAGTCAGCTAGTAAGCGGTGAGGTTAAGGTTTTGCTGAGCCGAAGGTTAAATCTGGCAGGAGACATCCGTGTCCACAGCACTCCTGGTAGAGCTCTTGGGCTCCCCCACTGAGTGTCTCCTGGGTACAAGTCAGAGTGTGTGTGCATGTACACACGTGTATTTGGTGTGTCCCACATGTCCCCAACAGTTTTTTTGTGAATGAAAAATTAAATCACTGTTCATCAAAGTAAAAACACTTACGGTGCATGCGTAAATCACTATTTTTATTCTTAGTAGGTAACTTCCTTTCTTCCCACTGCATTTTTTTTCTCCTAAATGAATAAACCTTACGCAGGCAATTTTCTATTTCTTTGTGACTCCTTGTTCTCATCTGCAAATTCTTTGGTGCATGTAAACGTTGCTTTCCCACTCCTCTAACCTGTTCTTTTTTTTCCTATTCTTGGAATTAGTTGGATAGGGGAGAAAACACAGCTGACCGACGGCTTTGAAAATGTTAAGCAAAATGAATCTAGTGTTTAACTGAGTTGAACTAAAACGTGACTTCTTGAAAGAAGTTTGCAAAAGATTTGAAAGACCTATTGATCTGAGCAGAAGGCGCTCAGGGCGCTGTCACGCCATAAGCCAGCCTCTGGGATCACCTTCAAGTTGACATCCGTCAGCATTCGCTGAGCTGGCTGAACCCTGCTCCTTTTAAAGACTTAGGGGCCATAATCCCTCAGCTAAATGAGATGGTAAGACCAATATTAGAGGTAGATTTCCAAAGTAGTGCTTGGGGGATTTCGCTGCGTCAGAGTTTTGCAGGGGAATTGAATGCTCGGTGGAAAGCCATTGCAGCTTGTATTGCACCCAGCACTTACTTCCAGGAGGCTTCTGTCCTTTCTAGCAAAAATTCTCCATTTGAGAGGTGAAAAGTGTTTTATTTTCTTCTTGAAGCCCTTTGTTGACACACCTTCCGGAGAAGGGGCTCGCTGAGAAATCAGACAGGTGTTGCCTGATGGTAGCTGGCGTGTGCGTATTGTGATACTGAATTACCAGCCGGGGTGCCAAGAGTGGGTAATACAGTATGTCTGCACAGGCAGGTGGGGAGGGGAGGGCAGGGCTGCAGGCACTGGAATGTTTTCTTCTTTCCTTTTAAAACATATTATTAAGCAAAAAGCTAAATTCACTGTTGTTCTAAGCAATCTCTTGAAGTCTGCTTATTTGGGCATGATGTGCAGCACTTGAACCCCAAAGAAAAGTTGAAGCCAAAGCTCTTTCCTCTCGCTCTCGAACGGATAACACGTCGCCAGGCTCCACTCCTTTGTTTTAAATAACTTTCTGGTCCATATGTCTGGTAGAAATGGTGTTCCTGCTCCTCAGGCTGTTGGCG
Source organism: Charadrius vociferus (assembly GCF_000708025.1). Classification (NCBI taxonomy): domain Eukaryota; kingdom Metazoa; phylum Chordata; class Aves; order Charadriiformes; family Charadriidae; genus Charadrius; species Charadrius vociferus. The sequence goes on from NW_009647955.1 coordinate 2,461,321, forward strand.
CAGCTTTTGTTCCTGCTGCTAGATCATGCCTGCTGTCATCTCACTGAAGGACAGGTTTGTCGACAGGGTCAAGCTCATTTTTGATATTTTTGCTCCTAATTAATTTAATTTTCCTACACTGGCAAGTAACAGAAGTGTGTTGATTAATAGTCATGCTCTGGATTTCTGGGAATTGCTGGTCTCGTCATCTTACCCCTCATACAGTCAGCGTTTGTCAGTTCCCGTAGCAAAATGGTGGGCAGGGGGATTGTCACCTTCTGTGAGGTGGGGAGGTTTGGGGACTGCCAGGGAGAGGCACCCGTGCCGAGAGGGGCAACCCTTGCTTGCAGGCACTCTCTCAATGCTCAGACAACTCCTGCCTCAGGGTTGGAGTTTTTTTTCTGATGCTTATTTGCTTTGAAATCTATATACAATATCCTGTCTTGCTCCGTGGATATAGCGATTATCACCGATCCAGTACGAAGTCACCATGACCTAGTTGTTGGCATCTATTTATGCCAATAGATGGCTGGGCGTCAGGTTACCCACGGTTGCAGCAAACTTGGCAGGGTGGGAAACTCAAGCCCCTTACTGTCCGACAGCAGGTACCCCGTGGACAGATTTACACCGGTGTTAAATGACTTGGCCGCTCAGCGATTACGCACTCGCAGGCGGCAGCGCCTGGGGTAGATGTGAAATTGTGGCTGTGTGCTGCGGCCCTGAGCCCTGTATAGTGCCCATGAGGTTTGAACTCCTCTTGCAATCGGGTGACAAAAAAAGGTGGTGCAGCCCTCCTGCTCTCTTGTCTGTCTCTGTGCTGGGCACTGCCGCCTGCCTCCCTGTGCCCTGACCCTGTCCCAAAGCGGAGGCGGGCTCCTGGTCACCCTCCTTCTCTGACGTGCCAAGTTCAAGGTGCTGGCCAGAGCCTGGAGCTCTTGAGTCTGCCCTGTGTTTTGGGGACATGTGTATATCTATATATATATATAGAGAGAGAAAGAGATATATATATATGTATTTGTTGTGTGGGCTTGTTCATCATAACCTATTAGCCCGTGGCTCTTTGCTTTTGTGAATTTAAGCTGCAGTTCTGATGCCTGCCCTGCTGGTCGCAGCCAAAGGGGTCTGGCGGTTGGGGAGCTGAAGGATGGGTGAGGAGCAGATCCCTTCCTTGCTCTTTCACCTGCAGCCTCAGTATTCACGCTGGTGTTGGGCACCGATCCTGTCCTTCTGAAATCAGCGATGATTATTATTATTATTATTATTTTCCCCCCCTTCTTGTAACCCCAGCTATCCGTCTTTGAAGATATTATACATAAGCTTACAGTCAACGCCAACACTCCTGATCTGTGACCGAGGGGTGTGTATCTCCTTCCATTTGTTCAATTCTCTGAATGCCTGCAGACACCGGACACGTTGGCTCCTGGCGTGTGCCGTGCCCTCCCTGCGCCATCGCACTCCCATATTTATGCTTGCTTTTCAGCCCACCGCCTTTGGGTGCCCAATTTCTTTACACTTCAATGATGTTAAGGCATCCAAGCGATTAGCTGGCTTTTTGAGATTTTTGAGGCTTTGTCCTTAAAACCTTCACAATGCTATTAGCAAACTGATGCGTTGAGGGAAACAATGCTTTCTAAATTTTCTTCCTCTTTCAAATAGAAGTGATTCTTTTCCTGCCACTTGAGATGAAAAGACAACATAGTGAGCTCACTCTTACCTTCAGTAAGGAATTGCTTTTTAATTAAAAAACAATAAGGAATTTCAAGTTAAAAAGATGTACGATATAAATCACCAACTAGATCTGTTTCGCAACGTTTTTTTTGTAATTGTTTGGCATGTTCCCCATTTCCGCGGGCTGGGTAAATCCTTTGTGGGTTTAATCTCTAGCCTGCAGGCACATAAAATACATTGCACAATTTGGCCTTTGCATTTTAAAGAATTTTTTTTTTGCTTAGCTTAAATACCTGTAGCATCTTCTTTGCCATATGCCAGGGTGGCGTTGAGTGAGGAGGGAAGGGACCTGCTTGGCTTATTTTTAATCCCCCTCTCCTCCACGGTGTCTCTCTCCCAACTTTGGTTTTTCCTATGTTAGCAATGTATACGCTTTGAAATGCAAATAATCCCTGAATATTGCTAGCTAATCCTTCAGTTGCCACGTCACCCACCACCCACCCATGCATGCGCCAGTTCTTCCCATCCCGGCAGGGTGGATGGCCAAGTTGTGCTCCCGACCTGTATGAACCTGTCGGTGCTCTGTTTGAACAGTCGGGACCGGGGCTGTATCGGCCACGGCTGCTAGAGACGTTTTTTGAGACAACAGCCACCTTGGGGCTCTCACTTTTCTTTCTCTGCAAGAACCGAAGAGATGGAAGTGGGGAAATGCCAACAATTCCTGTGGGTTACGTGGTTAGAGTTACTGGGAGAGCTCCGCGTTTGCGAGTGTCTGAGAACTGGGAGAAAACTGAATGCCTCTGGAGTGGGGTACTGATGAAAACTTCTGTATTTTGGAACAACACTGTACGGCAGAGGAGACTAGAGGGTCTCCTTCACAGGGGACATCCAGAAAAATGGGTTCACGTTACATTGTACCCAACCACATTGGAGTTTCCTTGTGACCGTTCCTGCTAAGCACATGCCCTTATTTCAGTGTGGGTTTTTGAACAGAAACCAATGACTTCAGCCCACGCCTTGATGTTTTGCTGAGTAAAGGTTTCCAGATGTGAACACACTTCAGGAAAATACTGCACCGGTGTTACTGCTTTAGTGGGGAGCATCTTAAAAGATCCCTAGAAGTGTCCAAGGTCAGGCTGGATGGGGCAACCTGGTTTACTGGGAGGTGTCACTGCCCACAGCAGGGAGGTTGGAACTAGCTGACCTTTAAGGTCCCTTCCAACCTAAATCATTCTGTGAAAAGAAGGGAACCTAATATGCTCCAAATTAGCACAATGAATAAAAGCATCTTGTTCTGCTCCAGGTGTTCTTGCCCACCCCAGGGTGGTCACAACTTCCCTTTTGGACACAGCTCCTGGACTGTGCTCTATGTCCCACCGCAGACCTGGTCTTTGGGCTATTCAACTCTTCTGAGCTTTGATGATATTATTATTAATAATAAAAATAATTTATTTATTACTACTACTTTCCCCCTTCCTTCATGGACTCATGCTTTGAGTTTAGAAATGGGGAAGTTGCTATACAGATGATCAGCAGAGGTATGAGATGCTTTTAAAAGATGACTGAAACGTCAGATTTGGCATAACTCTCAAATAGGTCAGGGTCTTGCTTTCAAGTGCTGTTCAGTTCCAGGGTTCATGTTTTTTATTTCTTCCCTCTGCAAAAGTAGGAGGGCTTCTTACAAAACAGGATGAAACGCTTTACACGTGTGGTTTCCAGCGCTTCCAGGATTACAGTGCTGTGAAAAGAATAGTGTCCGTTTTGTTCGGTGGGTAATGTGTGTCCCTTGGAATAGGGGCTGTGTGCCCAAGAAAAATAAAGACTCTGTTTGTTCATCTGAAAGCTGTGCTCTTTATCTGAAGATTTCTGCCTTTGGGAAAACTAAGCTGTAGGTTTATACTCTGCTATTCTAAAACAGGTAAAGGTGTATGGGTTTTGCCGCTTGCCTGGAAGCGTGGCTGCTGTGTGAACAAATGCAGTGTACCTCAGGAGCTGGTTCATTCAGTTACACGTGCAAACCCATCTCCATCTTTCTGGCATGCCTCCATCTCCAGCTCAACATCCTGACTCTCTCTTGCTCTTTTTCCCCATCTAGTATTCCACTGAACTGAAAAAGCTGTACTGCCAGATCGCCAAGACATGTCCCATCCAGATCAAAGTGATGACCCCGCCGCCTCAGGGAGCCGTCATCAGGGCTATGCCTGTCTACAAGAAAGCTGAACATGTCACTGAAGTGGTCAAACGCTGCCCGAACCACGAGCTGAGCCGGGAGTTCAACGAGGGTAAGGAGGGCAGTGCTTTGCTGGCAGCCCCTCTCCAAAGCTGCTTGGCTGACGAGTGGCCGGTGCGGGGACCTGGAGGCAGCTTCACAGCAAACCCGCTGGAAGCAGACCTCCCCGCAATGTCTTGCGCAGCTTTTTATTTCCCGTGCTTAGCAGGAAGCTTCATACTATAGTTTAGCTGTCCCTGTGCAAGCACGTCCTTGGGAAGAAAGTACCGAAACAAACCTCACGCCTGCCCAGGTTGGATGGATGTTTGTCCCCATGGCAGGCAGTGCCCTTCTGGCGGCATTTCCCTGCTCTGCTTTTGCTCCCGCGATGAGAAGCAGCTGTTTTTGTGCTCAGGAATGAGCTTCCACGTCGCTGGGACAGGGATCTAGTAACAGGATGCAATATCATCTCCAGTCCTTAATCCACGCCTCAAAGACAGAGGGGCTGTTTATCTCCAGCAGGATAACGCTAAGTGCCAGCATCAACTGTAGGCAACCTTCCTGTACATTTAACGCTATCGGTTCAGTATTAATGTTTTAATCTTTTACTTGCTTCTCCTTATGTTAGCGAAGTAGCAGCTGTTTTAAAAATGACCTGGGGTTTTCTGCAAGCTCATGGGCTGGGCTCTGTTTTGCCTTGGCTGCTGAAGTTCACATAAGTTCAGATGAGCATCTGTTTTATTCTACGTGCATTATTTATCTCCTACTGTAAAAAAAACCCCAGTTGGTGTCAGTTAGCAGGATGTCTCAGGAGCCTGGATCCCTTTGCTGGTTACAATGCAGCCAGCTAGACAAGCCCAAAATAACTAAGGGCTTCAGAGTGTAAAATCAGAGTGGAGTGAGATGGTTCTTTGAAATAGTTTTTCATATTAGAAAGTGCTATTCTGGCAAAACTGGATTTTTTGAGGGTTGATACCTGCTTCAGTGATGGAGTTTTAAGAAAGAAAAAACCCTAAAACTATAAATTTTTATTCTGAAATAATTATTTCTCTAGAAATACACTGTATTTTAAGTAAGAAATGAACAGAACAAGCACAAAACAAATTCTTTGGATAAACCCATAACAAGCTTCTCTCCTCAGAATTTAGTTGTATGTTGTAGAAACACTGAAGAAAATTTCCAGGAAAAAACCCTATTTTTTTATTTATTGGAAAGGGGCCTAGAAACAAAGAAGATCATGTTCCCTTCTGCCGCTGCTGTAAGCAAGCGTGATTTTACAAGTTGACCATTAATTAAATGCATGTTTCTCCTGCTGCTTGGATCTTTTTTAGCTCCTTAGGATGAAGACTGATGGGAGGGAAGAGAAGAGGGCTGGCAGTTGGTGGGGAAAAGAGTAGGGATTGAGACTTGAAGACATCTGCTTTGCGCACATATTAGGGAGAGGAAAAGAAAGGCTTTCAGCTGGTGTGACAATCCACCTGGAGCTATCTGCTCAAAGAGTTGCTGTGAGCTGCCATTCAGTTGATGTTTGGGCTCGCTTAGTCTGGGATCTTGAGAAGTCCATGTTCAAGTTTACTCACAAACGTCTAGCGTGAGCTTGAGAACAGTCTGTGTTGCCTTTCATGGCTGTCAGTGGGCAGAAGGGATGCTTTAAGGGCTGAGCGGCGTGTGTGTGCTCTGGTAGACCTCTGGGGCCAGGTGCAGGGGTTTCCCTTGGTGGAAGATCTTGCTGCCCTGCACATGAGCTTGCTTCACTGAACGATGTTTCTGCTTTTTGCCTCTTTGCCCTTGCAGGGCAGATTGCGCCTCCCAGCCACCTCATCAGGGTGGAAGGGAACAGCCATGCCCAGTATGTAGAAGACCCCATCACCGGGAGGCAGAGCGTGCTGGTCCCCTACGAGCCGCCCCAGGTATGTTGTGAGCTCAGGGTGGTGGCATCCCAGCACGCAAAGGGGTGGGGGTTGTAACCCTAGTCGAAGAAGTCAGGATCTTGTGCTTTCCTCTTCTTCATCACAATGAATCCTTTCTTTCTTCTTGTCAGAAATGGGTTTTTAAACAGCCCCACGGGAGTTACTAATTTCTTATAAGGAAGCCTTGTGGTGGGGCCCATTTTGCACTAGCCTGATCATAGTACAGCCAAGGGACTACAAGAGGAGAGCCCAGAAAAAGCAAAGCTTTCCATCCGTCATCTCTTCTGCTTATCCCCTTTGTCTCATCCAGGTTGGAACGGAGTTCACAACAGTCTTGTATAACTTCATGTGCAACAGTAGTTGCGTGGGAGGGATGAACCGTCGCCCGATCCTCATTATCGTGACACTGGAAACCAGAGAGTAAGTAGTGCATCACAAGCGTCACCCTTTGCTTGCGAGGTGGCCTTCTGGTTCCTCTTCTGCTCAGAGCAGCACTGCATACCCTTAGGGACAGTTTGATGCAAGGGGACATAGGATATTTTGAAATCTTTGTAGATGGGAGTTGTCCAACACCTGGGTTATCCTGACTGGGTAGCGGGAGATTTGGGCTTGTTTGCAAATAATCTGGTGTGAAGTTGAGGGGTGCTGCTGGCCCCCATCTGAGCTGATGTTTCCTCTTTCACCTCTCTTCCCAGTGGGCAAGTCTTGGGCCGCCGGTGTTTCGAAGCCCGCATTTGCGCTTGCCCAGGCAGAGATCGCAAAGCAGACGAAGACAGCATCCGCAAGCAGCAAGTCTCCGACAGCACAAAGAATGGTGATGGTACGAAGCGCCGTAAGTAGCTGGCAGAGCTGGGCAGATTGCAGATCGTGCTGTCACTGGGTGCAGGTGCAACCCTGGCACTTGTGCTGAGGGGATGGAGCGGTGCTGTGCAGGGGCTTGGAGGCAGGAGGGCATTAGCTGTTTCTTCTCCCAGGGTGAATCGGCCTGAAAAATGAGCTGGTGCTCACAAAAGAGCAGTTAGATTAGCCCTGCCAGCAGTGGCTGGAGGGGGTGTTTATTTGCCACCTTCAAGGTACGTGGTTGGGGCTCTGTAAGTACTTCTTGAACCTCTTCTGCTTGTTTGGGGCTGTGCTGTCATTCTCTGCTCCTTCAAGCCTGTGTCTCATGCTGTGGCATGTGTTTTCCAGCCACAAGGAATCTAGACTCATCGAAGGTGCTTTGGCAAGTGGCCTCTCTGTGCTCTAAGGAGTGCAACGTATTCACCACACATGCCAGATGCAGAAACCCAACTTTGGTTTCCCGTGTACGCTCAGTGATGGCACCGGGCTGAGCAGCAAGGCAGCAGGTTTTAACAGGGGGCAGACTGGAGGGGAGCATTGTTTTTGCAGTGAATTCTGCATGCTCCCTGCCTGTTGTCTTGCCTTCATGGATCACTGATCCACCGACAGCTCATGAGCACTGCAATACCAAAGCTCGCAATCTTTCCTGCAAAGAGCCAGTGCTTGTTCTAGGTACGGCTTGCTGGGGTTTTGCCATCTATCCAGCGTTCCTTGGCTGATGTGTTTCCCAAGTAGTGTGTCCATCTAACATCTGCAAAATCATGTCTGCCTCATGGAGCCAGGAGCTGCAAGCACAGTTCTGGAGTGACTCAGGCAGAGACCCTTTCAGGGCACTGAGGATTTCAGCTGGCCACACGCTTCATCTTTCTTTTTTGTATCTCTTTTTCTCCCCCTTTTTTTTTTTTTTTTTTTTTTTTTTTTTTTTTTTTTTTTTTTTTTTTTAATGGGACGCTTTTGGGGTTTCTCTTCTAGCTTTTCGACAAGGAACTCATGGCATACAGATGACATCTATCAAAAAAAGACGTTCCCCAGATGATGAGCTCTTATACTTGCCGGTGAGTTTGCTCTATCTTTGCATTTACTCTATGTTTAATATCTTCCTCAGTGCCTTGAGGCAAGTCAGCAGCTTGCTTAGACCTCAGACCTGTGGGGATATTTTTTTAATCCCCACAGCTATCTATTTTAAAATACATATTCCAAACAGAAAATATGAAAAAATCCTAGTAGCTGCTGACTGAGAGTGGCTTGTGCAAGGCACATGAAAATATCCTAAGGGATCTGTTTATCCTGGTGGAAATATTGTTTTGGAGACCTAACTGGGTTTCCTTCTCTGTCATTTCTGGGTCTGTGGCACTTGAGCTTTCTCTAGAGATGATGGGAGTTGTCTCGCTGACAAAAGTGGATGCTTCTGTGCCTTTTATGTGTATTACCACTGTGATGTAGCGATAGAAGTGAAATACACTGTATTAAGTGTAGGATCAGAAAGGGCAAGAAGTATCTGTAATTGGCCATTTAGCTGCTTCCCCATAACCCGCATTTAGTTGGATAAATCATAATCCATGGTGTGCTTAGAGGAGAAGGGAGATCCAAACCCAACAACCCAAATTCAAATACGCTTTTTTCCTCAAGGCGTGTAAGATTCAGCACCAGATCTGCTTACGTCTGTGGCAGGTAAAGACATTTTCTGTCCAACAGATTGGATCAGAATATTGCTTTTTGTTGCCATAGATTAACATCAAACCAGATGACAACCCCAAGATGCTCATTAGCCTGCAGTATCAGGTTATTACTCTTCAACATTATCTGCTGTACTTCTAGCACAAGGCTTAGCAGCTTTATCACGTATGTGTAGTGTGTGAACAGAGAATTTGTGTCCTGCTCTGGTGGTTTACTTGACTTTAAAACTCACTTAGGTGGCCGTCACTATAGATGCAGTCCTTTAAGGCTTTTCTTCTCCCACCCTTTTCTTTTCCCATGATCCAGGTGAGGGGACGGGAGACGTATGAAATGCTACTAAAGATCAAAGAGTCCCTGGAACTAATGCAGTACCTTCCTCAGCACACGATTGAGACCTACCGGCAGCAACAGCAGCAGCAGCACCAGCACTTGCTCCAGAAGCAGTGAGTATGAGTGTGCTTGCCGTGACCTGTGCAGTGAGGACGGTGGGGAAGGGGAAGAGAGGAGAGAGACACAGGTTGTTTGTAGGGATGTGGTGCTCAACCAAGGGCCAAGCAGCATAGCTGCTTGTTAATCCCCTGATCAGAGCTGGTAGAAATAGATGCCAGGAGTTCAGCCAAAGCCAAGTTTCTGGACCAGAACTTGAGAGATTGAGTTTGGGATTCAGATTTCATGACCTGCACAACGGGACAAAGCAGTCCTCCTTCCCCAAGCATACATTCAGACTGCTTGCAAGGTCCCTCTCTAGTTTCTCATCCCACATAATTCACCTTTTAGCCTTGGAGGGTGAATGAGAACAGGCTCAGCACCTTGTTTCTGACTTCCAGCTGGAGCCCAAGGCACAGCAAGGCAATGCCATGGAACAACCCACAGAGAGAAACCCAACGCGCATGCATGCCTGAGCTGGGGAGTGCAGGGTGGGTGTGCTCTTCTCTCATCTGCTTTGTGGGAGCAACAGCAAACTTGGAGCCACCTCCACACCTTCTCCAGGGTGTCCACCTGAGCATCTTGCCAAGAGCATGTGAAGCCAGGACTGTGATCATTGGCTCGGCTGAGTGCTCGGGCCATGCGGCTGTGCGTCTGGTGCTGTTGGAGGGCTGGTGTCTCAGTGGGGTGTAAATACTGTAGGTTCCTCAGCTATAAAAAGGGAAGCTGAAGGTCCAGGAGCAAGGATGAAACATTTAAGAATTGCTTTGTGACCAGTAGGAACTTTGAAGAAAGAGTCTACATGTGCACTTCTATAGTGTTTTTTAAAAACTGTACTTTGTCACTGACTCTACGTTGCACATGAGAAACTTTCCATCCGGGCAGACGTAGTCCCTATCTGAACTCAGCTGGCAGGGCTGCACCAGGATTACTTTGGGTGGTGTAAGTGGCAGGAGGATGGGGACAAGAAGGGCCAAATAAGTGTCTGGTTTCCATTTTCCCCTCCGTTCCCAAAGCTTTGCAGTTACAGAGACTGGGTCAGAGAATGACTTCCCAGACAGACCGTAAGCGGCGTCATTCATGGGCATTGCTTCACCTGCTGTATCGGGTGACAGAAAATAGCCGCCTGGGCTGTAGGTAGCCGCCAGCGGTAGTGTTTAGGATCTCATGCGTTCCTGCCGGTAAGCTCACGCGTCAAGAGGCTGTGGGTATAACTCATTCCTCTGCAGAGGTTAGCACGAGGCCAAGGCACCACATAAGTCCCACTTGAGCCTGTAGGGATTTATTTCGGTGCCTTGGCCTTGTCTCAGGACTTCTGCAATACCACGGCTTTCTGCCAGATCTCTGCATGTGTTCACATTTCGACCTGTGTGTTTTTAGTGTCAGCTGGAGTCTTGTGGAGGTGTGAAAAAAGCCTTGTGCCAGAATGGCTGGAGCACGCAGGGGCTCTGGACTCTTTTTTGAGGCACTTAAAGTTCTCATTATTACTACTTGCTTTTTATCAGTCATCTGCACTGTTTGTATATGCTATAGCTTGTGTTTACTGGCTCCCAGGCATTGCGGCCTTTGGGCACTCGGCTGCGTGTATTCAAAGCTCCATCTGAAGTACAGCCATTTCAGCTGAGAAATGGTTTTGTAAGCAGAAATGGATGGCAGCAGATGACAGCTTTCACTTGGTGCTGACAGTTGCTTTGCCATAATTACTGTTTTCATTCTTCCTATATCAATAGGATGGGTTCCTGGCAACTGAGGTTGGTATTTCTGTTACCTTTAAGACCCGTGTGTATAAGTCCAGCCATTTAATGTAATGAAATTTCTTTCAGCGTATCACCTGGCACTTGTCCAGTTATATACTCATTTTTCTCAGCTGCTGAGTGTGCTCAGATACTGGGGAGAAAGATTGAAAGCTTTTAAGGGTGCCAAGGGTGGGGAGAAAAATAACTTGCAGTGTTTGTCCAGAGCTGCTGCAGTTGTCTCTGCCGACAGCCTGCCATCAAGCAGGGTCCTCTGTGCCGAAATGCCTGTCCAAACATTAGCTTGTTAGGTGCAGTTGGGGTCTGGTGTTTTTTCCTCAATAATCCAGGGCATGACTTAATTTCTGAAGGAATATGTTGAGGGCAAAGGGGCATTTGGGCTGAAAAGACTCATAGACACAGTTGCATGCCAAAAAAGGATTGTAAAGGAGCTCCAGGTCTCTATGTGAGAATGGGGAGAGAAGACACTTTGTAGGAACTGGTTTGGGTAAGAGCAACCTTGCGTGCGAGCAGGTTGCTGGGAGATGTCCTGCCACTGCTTCCTTGTCAGGCTGGCCAAGATCAGCAGCACGGTGACTCCTTTGCAAGTCTGTTCTGGCTTTAAAAGGAAATGCCTTTCGCTTCATAAGTAGGGATGTACTTTCAAAACTCTGTCTTGGTTTGCTTTCTTTCAAAGTGTACGTTAAAACTGGGAGCTAGGAAAGTGCATACGCAGTAACCAGGTTCAAATGTGTAGGAAGCTGTAGGTCCAAGCAGGGCTTTGTGGGGCTGGGATGTTTGTGAGTTACCTTCAGCTTTCTCTTATAATGGAGCTGCATCCACATGTGCTCCGCAGTCAAGCCTTGATGGAGGAATTGCTTGATTATTTTATTTTTTTTTTCAGTTTACTTTTCTGAGCAATGATTAACATAGAAAAGCTATGTAGGTGTGGGAAGAAGTTTCCTTTTTGTTCCTACAACATGGAAAGCTTCATCTTTTTTTGAAGAGTAGGAAAAGCAAGGCTGAGATTATAATGGTGAAAGGTAATTGTAAAAATATAAATCTGTCATTTTGGAAAACAACTGTATAATTGCTCTCACGCACATACAGACCAGCATTTCATTTGGCAGGCCAGCAGATGCAACTGTCTTACTCTTCTGGAATAAAAAGGACAAATCTGGTAACAATCGGAAAGCTTTGTGTCCCACAAGATGACCGAAATACTGTAATGGTCCATGTTGTGCCAGACCACAATCTTTCTCTGTCTCCTCTCCTCTCTCCGTTTGCTCCCTTCTGCATGGTTTTCTCTTATTTACTGTTATGCCAAATACCTTCATGATCACAGGTGGGAAGTTGGGTTTTTTGCTGCAGTTTCTATTCTTCCATTTACACTGCCAAATCCTGGGGCCCGTATTTGAAGAGCAGCACACTTAATTAGAAGACTTACTTTTCATGGTCTGCCACAGTTGCTTTAAAACATGGGTTTGCCAGAAGATACATGCTGCCAGAGATACCAGAGCTGGCCAGTGCTTTGTTGAGGAGGGAAGGTTTCTTTGAGACTCTGATGTGACATAAGTTTACCATCAATATTCTCAGGGAGTATCTGCACAGTCTTTAAGGGTCTCACTGGAAATGACTCTTTCACATTCAGCAAAATTTCTTGTGGTGGCTTTGACCCTGCTGAGCACTATTTTCAGAACAGTCTTTATTTCATTTGGCTGCAGCATAGAATCATAGACTATCACAAGTTGGAAGGAACCCATAAGGATCATCAAATCCAACTCCCATGATTGAAGGCTCTTATGTTTGAGCGGGATCTTATATCCCCGCAAGCTTTTCTCTCATATCAGCAGGGCTGCAGCTACCAGCTCACTAGCTGCCTTTCAATCTAGTGAGCAGCACAGCTCATTATCCAAATGAGAAAGAATTAACCTTGTGAGTGACATATGACAGAGCCAAGTTGTCCAGTGCCCGGAGTGCTCCAGCTGAGACGGGAGCTGCAAGGAACTGAGGGTTTGCTGTCACAGGGTGGAGGCTGGTGGGGAAGGTGTTCTTCATACCGCCACCTAGTTATGTTCATTTTTGGTGTGGAAGCTAAGAGAAGATTTCTGCATGGTTTGGTTTGGTTTTGTAGTGCTGTGCTTGCATGCATTGTGAACTCCAGGCACTTGAATAGTGTTCTCACTAGAGAATTACCAAGATGAAAGAAAGCAAGAAAAAGTGTGGGTTTAGATATATGAAGATGTGCTGCATTTGCTTTGCTGGCTCCGAGGGTGCTGTGCCTTCTGCATCAGCTGGCAGCCCCAGGGATCCCTCAGCTTTAGAGCAGAGGGTCCGCTGGCTTGGAAAAGGGGAGTAGTTGAGATGTAATCTATATGGCCCTTTCACTCTAGGCACTGTCCTCTCTCCCTACCACCAGCATCTGTTTTTTAAGTAATTAAAGTTTGAAATCGGCTCAATGGAAGCTGCTTCTCTCCTTTTCCCCTTTGGCTGAGTGCTTTTTTTCCTCTTACATTTGTCACAGAGAACAGTATCAGGGCACCATTTGCACATGTGAGACTGGGAAATGGAAATCAGATTTCCCTATCAACTGGTTGTTTTCTCTTCCTTGCCAAGCACTCACTTGTACCTGGGGCTTTCCAGCTTTCTAAATCTCCTTGTCACATAATCTCACTGTAGGTGCTAAGACAGCTGCTCTTCCCCTCTTTCAAAGTCCGTACTGTGATCATGAAGGTGGAAAGTGACTGTTTCTCTCTTGGTGGCTGGTGAAGGGTGCTGTACATTCATCTCTCTTTTCTCTGGTTCCTTCTCTACAGTCTCCTTTCGGCCTGCTTCAGGAGTGAACTCATGGACTCAAGGAGAGACCCTCCCAAACAGACCGATGCCATCCTAAAACATTCCAGCCCCCCAAACCCATCAGTATATCCATAAACCAAGCTGGTGGTGTCACTTTGCCCGGCTGGCAGGACTAGGAACAGTGGGGCAAATACACAGCCTGATAGCGACAGAGTAAATAGCGAGAGTAATCTCCTAAAGGGACTCAAACTTTGCAAAAAAAAAAAAAACAACAGACACTTCTACAGACCTCTTAGCTGTAGCCTGTAGCATCGGGAGGTCAGGAACCACAATGTCGTCTGTCTCGGTGTAACGTTTCCTTCCTGTTTTTGTAACCTGTTGATATTCTTTCCTGTTACTTCTGTATTCGTGAAACTTGGCGGGGTTTCTCTGAGCAGGTCTCAATTTTAAAATGCCCCTTGTCTTGTTTAAATTAAAAACTTGTTCATGGGCTGTGGGGGGGGTGGAAAGGGGTTGGGTGTGTTTAAACAGTCTGTCATAGTCAATTTGGCCTGGTTTAATGCTGGTCATGCAGTGATAGCACAAGTAGCTGAAGGATTTATACTGCTGGACAGAAGGAGGTAATAATTATATGAATTGGCACTGGTAAGAAATACTATTTTTTTTTCCTGTAGAAATGCCCACTAATTTGGCATGATGAGTTGTTTCCCCTTATTTCTAATCGTAAAGAATCTAATCTAAAATACATCTCAATTGTAGGGAAGACTGGGTGACTTTGACTTTGTGCCAGCACCGCTGGCATTGATCCAGCTTTGCCGAACTTATAAAGGTCTCTCCTGACTCTGTGGGCTTGATCCAAGTGGTGTGCTAAGCTGCATAAGGTGAATGTGAGGTTGGAGTCTTTCTGCATAATGACGTCCACGTGTGCCCAGTGTCCCCGTCCCATTGTAGCTGAGGATGTAAAGGGTAGTGTCCAAAACTGCTCATCCTGTGCAAAGGGGCTTGAAGCTTGCCCCTTTCCTTGCAGTCATTTGGAAGTTATTAGATATTGCTTTGGAGTATTCATCAACTCTACTACATTTTACCCCATCACTACAAACCTCAGAGTTCAAAGGAAAGTAGTGCCAACATATGTTGCAGGTGATTCACCCAAGTGGCCTCAGGCCATGCCCACCTTGTCCATTAGTTCGGCAATCAGTGGCCTTTGCTTTTGCTTATTATTCCGTAAAGTGTGTCCTAGCTTAGCCATGCCTGTGCAGGAGACTGTTTCTCAGCAAGGGCATGTAAATCCGCACACTGCTTGTATCAAACTCTACCTCTGAAAGCTATTTGTATGGGGCTTGACAAGGTGGATTTGAATCCTTTGGAAACATCATCTCTAAGTGTTACACCCAGACCTGCACAAAGGAGGAATGATCAACAGGCAAGTAACACACCATGGAATTAACCTGGCATTGCAGATGGTGTGGCACTAGGTGTGGACACTGGTGATGAGGGAGGAGCTGGTTGAAGGTGGGCATGATACCTGCTGTGGCTTTGCCCACAGAGAGGTGCTCAAACATCATTACATAAAGAAGAGCCCCTAATGCTGGTAGAGAAGTGTTCTTCAACCCACATTCTCAGGCAGTGGCATCTCTCTCGAGGAACCCTCTGATGTTCACGGCTGCAGGAAATGGAAATGCGAACAAGTTACTGAAGGTACACCAGGAACAGTGATCCCTGCAGGCTGGTGTCTGCCCAGATCAGTGGTGGTTGCGGAGCAGAGCTCAGATGTAAGTGCCAGTGATCAACAGCCCCTGGGAAACACAGCCTGGTGGCTGGATCAATGCTGATGGGGACCCCTGTGCCTGCAGCACAGTTGATGCTGGATTTATTTGGGGCAAGTGTGTACCCAGCTCTGACACACTTGTGGTTAGGCACAGCCTGAAAAGAAGGTGCCTCCCAAGTGCAGAACGGGCCTCCTGGCCACCCACCAAGGAAAAAAGCCTGATGCAGTGGGAGAAGACTCTTATCTCCGAGCATCACATAATCCGCTTCCAGGCAGCAGAGCTGTGATCTGAGCAGGTGATGACTCGTACTAACATCTCCTTTGAGAGCTATATCCCATCTCTGGATATCTCCTTCGTTGTCTTAGCAAGACTTGTTCTACCATAGGAGTGTGGGGGAGGGCTGATGGAGAAGAGCCCCCAAAATTGTGATTAAATATAAATAATAACTAATTAAAAACTAGCAGTGACTATTTCATACAGTTGCAGTTCTACCATCGTTCCTTGTGTAAAGCTAGCCAAACCAAGTGCTTCTTTACTTTGCCTGGAGACTCCAGGAAGTACTTCAAGATCACAAAGCAGATAACTTTTGCTCTCTGCCATTCTATCTGGGAGAAGAAAGGCAATAGTATTACTTTCACTGTGATAAGTGGGAATCTGAACTGCCAGTGCAGCACAGACACAGAAGGATTATGCTTCGCACTGCCAGTCTGTCCTTCCAATCAATGTTTATTCCTGGATCTTGGTCTTGTCTGCTTGTAGATGGCAATACAGAAACACTGAGACAGGGACACGACACACTAATCTGTATCTAGAGCTCTGCTCCAGGGCCAGCAAGTCTGAGGAGGCAGCCCACCAGGAGATTCAAGGCATCCACAGCCCACACTGGGAAATTCCAGCTTATGCCCCAGTTCATCATATGGTCTGACGTCTAGGAAATCTCTTGTACCATGATGAGCAATACACCTGTGATGGGCGGGACTTCCACCAAACAAGAATGTAAATTATTTGGATCCCACTGTCCTCTGGAAAGACTTTCTGATTTGTCCTCTTTACCTATAAGAGGACAATGATTGTAAAATTGATCTTAATGGTGACTTGATTTGCTCTCCAGCTACAAGGTGGTTATCTTAGAAGGTGCATTTTATTTATTTTATTTTTTTTTTATCAAATAACCTGGAGCTGGAAGCAACTGCAGTTGCTCTGTAGTCTGTCCTTTGCAGATAAAAAGAAGCAAATTTTTTCCCAGCTGTCTTTTTGCTTCTTTGTCACCTCTGGGGCTTCAGAAAAGTAAGCCTTTTCCTTTCATGGAATAACCGAGTGGACTAATTAGGCCTTATCAGTCAGTCAGGTCCTATTCAGTTTATGTCAACTACTTGATGTAAATCCACTCCCTGTACTATAGCTTCGTTCCCTGGAGAGCAGATTGCATCCACTGCCTGCCTTGGGAAATTCCCATACCTGAAATCTAAGGGCAGTTGTTAACTCTACCCTTGCCCCTGTGCTATAGTTGCTGTCTCCCTAGTGACCGTCAGAGTTCTTCCTTTGCACACCCCCAGTTGGTTACCAAGCCTACAAGCTACTTGGGTAGTTGAAAAGATGCACTACTGCTTGCTTTGGAATAGCAGCTCTTTGAGATGTGGAGAACAAGGGTATCTCTCTGCTTTTTTTAGTGTCCCGCTTCACAGGCCTTCAAAGTAAACTGAGCATCATCTGTGTCACTTGTGTGCCATTACGAGACTACATCAGTGACATCCCAGGGTTATGCAGCCCAGTGAGTAACCTTACTTGAAAAAACATTGCCAATGGGCATGTTGACCACCTGTGAACTGGGGATGTAATCCTTGCTGGGCTTGCTGTGGCTACTGTAAGGAAAGGCAGGCCCAGAACTGGACAGCTTTGATTCCACTTGGGTCTCTTTGCGTTGTGACTAGCTCTAGGTCTTCAGGGATAGCAAACTGTAGGCACAGCGGCTTAGGTGAAATCTTAAACTCTCTGAGCCCGAGCTGCCCTATTCTTGCACTTACTGAACCTTTGATGTCATTTGCATTAAGGCTGCTTACATGACGGTGTGCTCATCTAATGTGAATAAGGACTCTAAGACTTGTCTACTGAATCAGGTAATTGGTCTATCCAAGCAGTTTCCTACCTCTGGTGAAGGGCTGATACCCAGTGAGCCGGGAAAGCACAAAACTATACAAGGTAACCTGTGAGCTGAACTGTGCTTCATAAGTGGGAGAAGGAAGTTCCTTCCTGACCTCTTGAGATGATCAGTATATGCCTTGAAGCATGAGAGGCGATTGCCCTCATGAGCTTGCATAACTACATATGTTATTGGCTAAATAATTACACAGCCTCTTGAAGAGAGAAAAATCAGTTGCAGAATGTGACTCAGTGCCTTTCATATCAGACTGTTCCAACAAGCATAATAGTCTCTTAATTGAAGTCCTTATACCTTGATATTAAAATGCATTTCATTGGCATTGATATCAAAGAAATGTTAATGCTCTAATTCTAATCTTTCTTGAGACATAGTAAGTATAATTTTAATGGAAATCACTGTGCATGACATTCTTATAATACCTATTTTTAAAAAAAATGAGAAAAAAGCAATATATTTTAAATGAATCCTCAAACACCATGTAGTCCGTGTGTTTAATATAAAAAATATTTTTCTTGTGTTTCTGAGGCTGTTGCTATATTGATGTGTGACATTAATTTTCAATAAAATTTTGCATCTTGGTTTATCTTGGGACTTTTCTTTGGCTGGATGGCTTTCTCTAGACCTTTTACATGTCTGCTTATGTGACGGCATAATTTAGTTGAAACAAGAACGGGTGTGAAGAAAAATGCTTTTGTTTCTTTCCTGTTTTATTCACTTGAGCTTGATAGTCTTAATAGAGTTAATCTTGATTCTTATGAGTATGAATGAGATAAGAACGGAGTCCTTAAGCTATAAGTATGCATTTGTTTTGTATAGTGTAGTTTCCTTTAGGTTATGTTGTGTTTGTTTGCTGCTTGCAATTTATTTTTATTTCTCCCCAAAGTGTTTTGTAGTTGCCTATCTTCACTGAAATCACTGTTGGTGGTATAGAGAGAAAAGTTAGACCCACTACTGACCTCCTTGGAGAATCTTGTTTTGTAGCAACAGACATCCTTTCAAAAAAAAAAAAAAAAAACCAAACAAATAAAACTTGTCCTGAGCTTAAACAATGAAATTAAATCTCTCTTGGGAAGTCTTCGTTGATTTGGAATGTCACTGTGTACATGGTGACCTCTTCACTTGCTTATCATGCAGATTTTGCCCTAAGAGACTACTCAGGTGTGTATTAATATCAGCTGAACCTGAGTTAGGATAGGTGCCTGAATCTGTAAAGTCAGAAATGTGCATGTTGGTCCTAAATCCAAAAGCCTCTTAGTTTAAGGGTGGTGTCAACCTGACTTGAATTTCATGGCTGGTCTCAACTTTTATACTTGGTGAATTGAAACCTCAGATCTGAATCATTCCCTTTACCTTGAAAAGTTGGGTCTGAATTTCGTGGCTCAGTTTCACTTCCCCTTGGGAGCTGCTGCCATCATTAATATTAATTTGTGAAGCTTCTTGTGCTTTCCACTTCCTTGAGTCTATGAAGTTTGCTGGATCTTGTCCTGCATCTTCACTGCCAAAGGACAGTTCACACCCTTCTGTACCTCCTGTAATTGTGTAATTAGGTAAGATTTCTTCGGGGCCTTAGATACTCCAGCCTGTTAGCATAGATGTTTTCTCCACCCAACACTGCACCTCTTAAAAGTGCAGGAAGCTGGAGACGATGTAATTGTATGAAACTTGACCTTGAGTGCTGAAGGTTTTAATAAATTATCTAGGAATAAGCCTTTTCTTTCCTTTACACTTTGCTCATTTGAAGTAATAACTATTCTGTTTGCATAGAAGGAAAGCCAGTTCCCAGGAATTGGTGTAACCAGTTATACCCAGACGAACAAGTTTCCCAGTGGGAAATAAGATGGGAATGTGACCTTGCACATTCACCCTGGGGTCACCGTGATAAGGATGAACAAGCACTAGGCTCTATGGCAAGCTGGGTGACCTCCGCTCTCCTGGGCGAGCATGACCTGCGAGGGTACATCGTGTCTGGGAAGCGTGCCCGCTTCCCTAGCACTTTTTGGCCGGTC
This sequence comes from Charadrius vociferus, assembly GCF_000708025.1. Lineage (NCBI taxonomy): Eukaryota > Metazoa > Chordata > Aves > Charadriiformes > Charadriidae > Charadrius > Charadrius vociferus. The sequence continues at coordinate 2,480,495 of NW_009647955.1, forward strand.
GTGCAAATGCCCCTGGTGTCGGAGAAAGAAAAACCCGCTCTCCTGTGGCATGGCAATGCTCTGCCAATTGCACTGCTGGGCCCTCTTTAATGATCATTTTCTGCATATCCCAAATAAGACCCCACTCCAGATGGGATGCCACAGCCGTAACTCGATCTGGGAACTGGGCTGCCGTTCAGAAGCGGTCTGGTCTTTGTGTTCCGGATCGTTTACGAGGCGGGATTGCAGCTGGGACCCTCGGGGCTGGGGAAGGGGAGCTTGCCAGCCAGCTTCTCTGGGCTCGTTCATGGATATGCTGGATGGAGTTTGGGGCTGTCTGGACTTGAGGGAGGTTGGTGCTGTCGTCGAGTGGTGGTAGGAATCTGATACTCTTTGCAAGCAGCCTGTGGGGTTTGGATACCAGGTTTTCCTTAACACCAGCAAAAGCTGCATGTCAGTGTCCCAGGCAGCTCTGACCATCTCAATCGTGGTCCCAAAGGTGTGTGGAGTCTCTCTTGGGGCAAAGAGCCTCTGGCTGTCATATGTGCACCTGATAAAAACCTGATTATACGAATACCAAGGAATTTTGGAGAAACCAATGTGATAATTATGACCTGATCTGAAAATTGTTTCTGCAGTCAGGTTTTAGGGGTAGTTAGGATGGTTTGAGATGGCTTCCTTCTTGCTCTTATGAAAAAATGTCCTTGATCATAAAGAAAGCTTAACTCAAAAATACTCTTTTGGGGTTTTGGCAGCTATTTGATGGCTTTGGTAGGTTCTTTTCAACGGAAAAACTTACATAGAAACTTTTCCTTAAATAGAAAGTTTGAACTGAAAGTGAAGCTTCCCTTTGTCGGTATTTCACCATTTGTTTTTTAAATGCCCAGAATATATGGGAAACCTCCTGTTGACTCTTTCTCCAGTGATTTTTTTTTATCTGTGATGCTCCCATGGTGTCAGTGATTTCACTATCAGTAGCTCACCACTACCACAAAGAGAAAGCAGAGCCCCTTGGATGCCTGCTCTTAACAACCGGCTGCTCTGATTCCTGTCCTAACATCTCCTTGGTTTGCAGGACCTCCATGCAGTCGCAGTCATCCTACGGCTCCAGCTCTCCACCGCTCAGCAAAATGAACAGCATGAACAAGCTGCCTTCGGTCAGCCAGCTAATTAACCCCCAGCAGCGCAATGCCCTGACCCCAACCACCATCCCCGACGGCATGGGAACCAACAGTAAGAAACCCTCACTCCTCCTTCCCCTGCTCGGTGTGCACACCCCACTAATCTAGGGAGGGAGACTTGGCATCTCTAAGCAGCTAGCGTTAGTCTGGGGATCCTGGAGTCACTCGTGGTAGCAGGGCTGGGAACCTGCAGAGCCCAATATTGCTCGTTGCTGTGCCACGGGGCGAGTCGCCTGCTTTCTCCAGGTTTCAGCATCCTGCTCTGAGCCTCACAGGTGTGAACAGAGCCACTTCTTGCTGTGGATCTGGCTGGCTGCACTGTCATCTGTCTTTCAAGACTTGTTTCTTCTTCCTTTTCTAGCAGAGAAGATGCAAACACTGGCAAACTTTTTTTCCCTTGGTTCAATTAAGACACTTCTTAGTTTCAAAGGAAATATCTGCATCTCGCAGCTCTGTAACCTGCTTCCTCCTGGCTGCTGAGGAGTGCCCGGCAGCCCTGTATGTCCAGGATGACAGACATGGTTCTGGGGGCTGAGTTCTGTTGTGTGGTTTGTGCTTGCCTTTTTTTTTTTTAAATTTCAAAAGCGCTGGGCTCTTGCCCACACCTGTTGCTGATCCCCTTCGGGTGCTCTTGGTGTCTCTGAAAACAAAGCTGTTTGGCTTCTGTATTGGGTTACTCTGCTGGCTCTGTCCCGCTCCTCTCCTGCAGCAGGGAAAGCAGAGACGCCCGCGGCTCGCTTAGGTTTCTCCCGAGCCTGTTTGTAAGGGAAGGTGACACGGTGGCGGTGGCACTGCTGCTGACAGTTGCTCCAGTAAGGGGAGAGCTCCTGGAGGACTGTCTATCATCTGGTCCTTGTGTGGCCATTGCAGTCCTGCCTGAAATTCCCTGTGAGCGTGCTCCGTGTGGGGCTTTGCAGGGGATTTAAGGCTGCTTCAGCTGCAGGTACTGTCCTTTGGTGCCGTGCTGGGGGTGAAGCGGGGTTCCGGGGACGCCTGGGTAACAATGTGCTCCTTCTTCTCTCCTCCAGTTCCCATGATGGGCACCCACATGGCCATGACCGGTGACATGAATGGCCTCAGCCCCACGCAGGCGCTGCCTCCTCCCCTCTCCATGCCTTCAACATCCCACTGCACCCCCCCTCCTCCGTACCCCACAGACTGCAGCATCGTCAGGTGAGCGGGAGCAGGCTGCCCGGCGCATGTGTCCCATCCGCAGGGAGCAGAGGCCTCGTGTCGGGAGCCTGAAGGGTCCTGCCTGGTCCCTCACCCCGTTCTCCTGGAGCACTGGATCCCAGTGGGTCTTGGCAGTCCCGGGGCTGGCACCCTCTGGGCACCGAGCCTCAAACCCCCACCTCTGAGCAGCTGAGAGAAACAGGGACGTTAGGACTGCAAGAAAGCCTAGGGATGCGGCATCTGTTGGACTGGTGGAGCTGAGGGCGCCAGGCAGTCTTGCAAACATTTCTTTTTTTTCTTTTTTTCTTTTTTTTTTTCCTTTTTTCCCCACTTTGGCCACTTGACAAGCCATGGCTGGGGTCAGAAGCCCCTCTGTTCTCCATGGGGTTGAACAGGTGGAAAGATGCTGTCCATAAATGAGGAGTCCGTTATGCTTAGGGAGGAATGTGCTGATTTGAAGTACTTTGTGTGCATGACGTGTCTGAGCCCCTGACCCACCGCCTTGCTGAAGCCCCCTATCCGTGCAGCGGGCTGCCATGGGCTCAGCCACCTTCTGGGTGAAGTGACCTGGCAGGAGGGTCCACGTGAGCCTTCCTGCCCCAAGATCCAGGCTGTGTAGCACCGGCACTTGAGGAAGGCAAGGTGCTGCCAGAAGGGTTGTCTGCTAGGCACTGAGCTGAAGGACTCCCTCGTGTTTGATGTGGCAGCGATGTGGCTTGCTGGCCTGGGATGTCTTGGAGAAGGTCAAGCCAAGGGTGAAAGCTTTGTTTCCTGTTGCTGCAGGTTGGCTGAGTGTTTGGTTTTTCTGTGGTTTAGGCTGTTGCAGCCAGGGTGATCCTTTTTTCTCTCTCCTTCCTTCCTTCCTCCTCTGCAGCTTCTTAGCGAGGTTGGGCTGCTCATCCTGTGTGGATTATTTCACGACCCAGGGGCTGACCACCATCTATCAGATTGAGCATTACTCCATGGATGTAAGTAACTCCTCACCATTTCCTTTGTTTGCACTCTTGGCCCCTGCTGTAGGAACAGGTCAGAAATCCAGAATCAGTATATTTTTATTTTTTATATGATTAGTTTGATTTAAGGCTGTTGTACACAGGGAGGACTCATTGTGAGGCGAAGAGAGGCTGGACTCAGGGCCAGCAGTGTAACTGCCTTGCCTGGCACAGAAAAAGAGCATCTCCCCCTCCCAACCATGGTCCATTTTAGCCCCCGAAGCGGCCCCAGCCCACACGCCTGTAAATTCTGCGGGGCTTGGGTTCAGTTTACACCGCTCTGAAACACCTCACTCGCCTGCAGACGAGTAGGCTGCCCAGAAGTGGTCTGCGTTTTTCACTCCCTGCTTCTGTTCTCTGGCCTTACCTTAACAATCTTCCCTTGCCACTGGCATCTCAGCCCAGCTGGGTTGGTTGCTTGGTTTGTTTTTTTTTCCTCTTGCATGGCTTTTGCTGCAGTGTTGCTGTTTCCTCTCCTCTGCCATTGCTCTCCTCAGAGCTGGCTGTCCCGGTTTTTTGGCCCGAGACTTTGCAAGGCTGTGGTGCTTTTGCTTCCTAGCGTGGGCTGCCTTCCTTCTGCTGCTGCTCTAATTAGAAAGCTGACCCAAATTAACCAAAATCGGTTGCTAATTTTTTCAGAAACTGATATCACATTTCCCAGAGTGTAGGTAATGCTGCCCTCAGGTACTGCACCGGAGATGATGGGGCCTTAAAGTCCAAATTTTCTAAGGCTATGTGTCTGTTCTTAAATTTTGGTTATGTTCAAGTAATTAAGGCAGTTCCTATGGAGTAAGACCCAGAGCTTTGAATACTGGAGCTCAGACTTGGGTACTAAAGTCCTTTTGCAGGCTTTGAAATAAACATGGAAGTTTTCAAATCTGTTGAACTGCAGCCCAGCATCCCCCCACCATACACGACCAGCAGATCTCCCAGAGCTTGTCTTGGAGGCCTTGCAGTCCAGTTCAACATCTAGCTTTAGTTGACCATATCTTATGCATGAACGTGTGTTTTGTGTAACTTCAAAGCAGACCTTGTGTCGCTAGTGCCTACTGCCTCATGGCTATACATGCTTGTTCAGAAGTGAACCACCACCTTCAGATTTGTCTTCTACAGTGCATCATGGCCACCTGGATTTTAGCAGCTTTGTTGGTTAATAGGCATTTGCAGGGTGGCCCAGAGGCTGCTTCTACTCCTGGAGCCCAGCTTGCCCAGGGATTGCCCTGTTAAGCCCTCCACCTTGCCTTGCAGGATCTGGTGAGCCTCAAGATCCCGGAGCAGTTCCGCCATGCCATCTGGAAGGGCATCCTGGACCACCGGCAGCTCCATGACTTCTCCTCCCCTCCCCACCTCCTGCGCACCCCCAGCGGCGCCTCCACCGTCAGCGTGGGCTCCAGCGAAACCCGGGGAGAGCGGGTCATCGACGCGGTCCGCTTCACGCTCCGGCAGACCATTTCCTTCCCGCCCCGTGACGAGTGGAACGACTTCAACTTCGACATGGATGCCCGGCGCAACAAACAGCAACGCATCAAGGAGGAAGGGGAGTGAGCCCCGTGGACCCCACTCCACCCCGCCTCAGCCACAAACTGCTCAGCCCTTCATTTGTCTTCCTTCTGCTTGGTACTGCACCCCTGGACGAAGGGCGGAGGGAACCTTCTTGCTCACTCATGCTAGGTTATGCCCTTGACGCTGTCTGGGTCATACTCCTGGATAGCAACCTCCACCCCAGCTCTTGCAAGGGGAAGAGCTGAGCGAAGGGGGAAGGCGGGTGGTATTTCCTTGAAAGCCGTTGACCTTCTCTCGAAGGTGGTGTTCTTGTTTCATGTTTTCCTTTGGGGAGAGGGCTTCTTTTCTTGACTTTTGAATCCTCGCACACCTTGTGGGCATCCTGACCTGCAAGCTTGTCTCTCTTATCCATCAATCCCACTTTGAAAAGTGGGAAGGTTAAAATAAATTTTTTAAAAGAAAAAAAAAAATTATAAAGGCACCAAAAATAACCAACCCCAAAGCCACCAAACCTTGAACTAGCAGTTCATCAGAAAAATAAATGGGAATCGGTCTGCTGAACGTTGCACTTAAACAGCCTCTTCCCACGGAGCTGAGTGCTCTGTTCATGTGTAATATTCTCCAGCGGAGACAGCACATGCACTTTGCTGGGCAGGCCAGCCCTTACGGCCACCTGCATCCCACTCTTTCATTTTCCTTCGCCTTCTCCGGGGAAAAACCAAACCTGCTGTCTCTTCTTGTTCTGAATTCGCATCCATGTGTACATCCTGGCTTGCTTGTTTCAGGATATAAATGCCAATACAAACATCGGTCTCTCTTGACTTCTGTCCCCCACCCAACCTTTAGCCATGCTGTACTACTACTGACATTTAAGCTAGAGAATTAGGCTTTGCCAAATATGCAGCCTGGTTAGTTTAGCATGAGGATTTGCCTGCCTAACCTCCAGTTGAACAGAGGACCAACTGAGAGCTGCACACTGATTTGTAGGGCTTCAGCTATCCTAAAACCGGACAATCTTTTATTTAGACCATGCTAAATTGGGTTTCCGTTGCAGTTAGTTGCTGATGACTAAGTGGTGAGCGACTAGAAGTGGAGAGTAAAAAAAGAAAGAAATTTCTAACTGCCTTGGAACAAGGACCGGTTCCTGGTGATATGAGTGTTGCTACTGCAAAAAGTCATGTTTACATGAGGAATTGATTTTTCTCTGTTTTTTCTTTATTGGTTCTACAGCAGCTGTGCTCTGAGGCATTTCCTCTGACTGCCAGTGATCCTGTGGACAAGTAACTGAACAGTGCGTGTGTTTTTACATTTATATTGGCCAAGGTAGTGAGACTCTAACGTATACAAAACAAACCTAAACTGAGGAGCTCAGCACAGCTGCTTTCAAGTTGGCTTGCTCTTTTTAACAGTAAGCCTGACAATTTTTGGCTGGGGAAAGATGAAAAAAGCAGCTTAAACGACATGTCATCCTACCTGGCTACAACCAAAATAATCTCGTTTCAATGCAGTGGCTGTTTTCTGGGCCCTGCTGTGTGCCACGTATTTCATTTAAGTCCGATACTGTTAGCATCCTCCTCCATCTGCCTGTTGTGCCAGGTCTATGTTGCATTCAAAGACTGCCTTTCGGTAACTGTGCAAGCCTATTTTGGATAGTTCTAAATGGTAATGCAAGATGGTTACCCTGTAAAGTGTGTGTATATAAATATTTTTTTGTATGTGTAATTTTTGTTTCCTACGACATAACATCCGAATTTTTATTTCTTCTTGGGCTACCGGGTCTGACAGAACCACAATAAAATGTTGTTTGTTTTTCTGTTTGTTTTTTTTTTTAATTATTATTTTTATGCAGAATGCTTACAGTATACCTTATAACAAATGACTCATCACTGGACAAATATATTTGTATTTTTCATACTGAGATTCCTGTGTTACTTTGCAGTTGAGGGGGGAGGGGGCAGGTACTGAGAGCCTGTTTTATCATTTTATTTTGTAACACTTCAAAGAGCAGCGTCCTAGATTTCAAAGTATTTAACATGCTCAGTGTGAAAACTTACTATGTCTTTATTTTTTTTTTTCTATATGCTACAAAAGAAGCGAGTCATCCTGCTCTTGACTCGATGCAAGAATTAATTCAGCGGGGCAGTGTTAGTGCGGGGAAAGTGTTAGTGCAGGTACTTTGCAAATTCCTGGAGGTGAATTAGTTTGTGCCTTTCTCGCCTCCAAGGTTTTGCATCTCCATTGTGTAATCCTTCTGAGCTGCTTCAGTATTGTACAAATATTGATGCAAAAATACCGTCATTTTAGGAACTAGGAAGCTTCTGACTCTAAAGGTTAATGCAATTAATGCTGTGCCCAGAGTCTGGGTGCAAGAATTTCAGTATCTGCTTTTCAACTCAGCAGTGAGATGGAGCTTTTCTGCTGCATCACTAATGATTAAAATATATGCTGTGAAAACCTTCTTTCTACTGTATACCACTATGGAGCCCACTTCTGTATAACTGGAATCTTCAAGTGAGTTTGAACTGCTGTAGCTTTTACCCTCCCCTGTAGATCTGTGATTTTTTTTGTTTTGTTTTGTTTTGATACATCAAAGCGTATGGGTTAATTGAGCTGAAAATCTGCCAATGCTTGTAGCAATGACAGTGTTGACTGCACCAAGACCTGTGTGTGTTTTGGAACACTTTGTTGTTGAAGTCAATGAAAATAAAGGCCAAACTGAAAATGACACTGAATTCCCAAACAGCTTCTTTTCTTGCCTGTGCGCCTTCTTGGAAATGAGCAGGAGACTTTTGTTGCTCCTCTGAGCAGCCGGGGTTTAGTGTCGCCTTTGCCCACGCATACAGTTTTCTCATCCCCACACCATCCATGTCACAAGGATGTGTTACAAGGTGCCATAGCACACCCACCTGCTGCCTTGGTGGCAGCTCGGATGGGTCACCCCTGGAAGCCTCTTGCTGAAACGTGAAGTCTTCTACTTTTGCATCATTTGCATGGCTCTTTCTTTTTTTTTTTTTCTTTTTCCCCTTTCATCAGGTTTCTTCATTCTGTTTCTGAGCAGGGCACTGGGAAGTGCCCTGTGCTCAAATATGATGGAGCTGTGACTGCTGTGTGCCCTGACCGGGGGCGAGGGGAATGTGTGCTTTGAGGGTCGGTGCTGCCCTTTCCTACTCCACACTTGTGAAATAGCCTTGCGCAGCCATCTCCACCACCCCACTCAGGGCTCGGAGAGGTTTTTCCTCCTTATTTAAGTTACACTAAAGGCTTTGTGCATCTCCCTGTGAGTCCTCTCTCCTACCGAAGCTATTTCCTTTTCTTTTACATCTCTATTCCTCTCCCAAGGATTTGGAAGAAAAGTAGCTCAGAGCCAGTGGGGTGATGGAGTGGCTCCCATCAGCTTGGGGGCTTTGGTCTGTTCATGGACCACCATGTTAACAGCCCAGCTTCAACAGGGGTTTTTGTATGGGGCCCCATGTCTCTCCCTCTCATAGTTTTCCTGGGTTACAGTCGGGGGAGAGGGCTTGGGAATGGGAAGAGTCAAAAAAGACACCAAAAAAGATCTTAAAAGAGGAAAAAGCTTCCCTTGAGAGTTAAGTTTTACATTTACTATTAGAGTAGGGAAGGGCTGCCTGGTTTCTTTGGTTCTGGTCATTCTTTCTTTTCCATTTTGTCGAAAGATTGGAGAAGTAGTTGTCTCTGGATATCGCTACCCAGAGGCATCAGTCCCCCGGTTCCACTTTGACAGCTAGGGATTGCTTGAATGTGATGTTAAAAACTAGTATGTTGTCCTCAAAGAGATAAGTGCTACTATAATGACTGTGAGAACTTGCTGTTTCAGCTGATGGACTCCTTACCTCTAGATGAGAAAATTGGAAATCAGGTAAAATAGGATTTCAGTTTCCATTAACCAGGTAGGCTTGAAACATGTTTGCTGATGGTTGCAATTGCTGTCTGCTGTGATCCACTTTTCCATTGCTTATGTTACAGCAAGGGTTTCAGTGCTGAGGAATCCCAAGCTGGTGCTCTCCCTTTTGCCCTCCACCCATACCCGTTGGAATTTTGTCTTTGGATATTGGGATGCTTCGTATGCAGGCATGAAATTTTCAGGGCAGGGATCCATCACAAGCTTCCAACTGTCTTTTGCAAGCCTGGGTGGACCTCTGAAGACGTGCGTGCCCTTCTATGCTGTTTTCTAACTGTGCTGAAGCTAGCAGTCCCCTGGAATGAAACTTATCCGGACACAACAAAACTTGGCAAACGTCCGAGTGGAGCCTGTCGAGGGTGTCTTGCTCATCACGTTCTTCCTGTCCTCTGTGGCTTAGCAGGAACCCCTGCCTTCCTGACGGCAAAGCAGTTGCCTGTGCTGCAGTGGGAGGATTGTAGGACCTGGCCTCCCTCTCTGGCTCTTTGCAAGTTGTTTCTCAGAGGGAAAACCATTTTGGGCAGCCCGGCCCTAGTGCCAAGCAGGAGCTTGGGCTGTTTGGCCTTCTGATTTCCTGAGCCATATAATGTGTAGCTTATACCAACCACTGTGTGAAGGTTAGGGAGGAGCTACGCCAGGCCAGTGCTTTAGCCCTGAAGCTCCCTTGCATGGTCTCTTCCGTGGGGCAGCGGTGCATGGCCACTGCCCAGACGTGGAGCGTGGCCGCCTGGGCATGGGCCATGCTTATGCTGAGCCTTCACCAGGCGGGTTTGGCAAACAGCCTTGCCCAGCTGCCAGGCTCGAGCTGGTGGTTTCTGGGTCCTGAGCTGTTTTGGCTCTCTGTGACCCATGACAGCACCGGATCACCTTCCTGAGTGTATAGCAAAAAGCAGAGGCTGGAGTATTGGAGGCGACACACTGCCCGTGAAGGTCAAATAAACTGGAAGGAAGCTAATCTTTATGCTCTGTTGGTAAGGTCTGGCTGCAGCTTTCTCCCAGCTTGCTTCCCTAAGATTAAGGAGCCAAAATTTTACTCAGAGATATATGACAGTAGCTATTTGCTTTGCTCTCGTGATCTGGGCCCCGTGGACTGGTCACTTTTCCTTATATGCCTGTCCTCTCCTAACTGTATATACCATCCCATCGGCACTGTGGAACCAGGTGGGTTTGGGTTTGGGTGTAAGTGTATTTCTATTAGTAGGTGCCGTTCATTCAGTGGGGACTTGGGGCCCGTCCGCAGCCCCCTCTGCCTGTGGATGTTGCAGGGCTGCCCATTGCAGCCATGCCCTGCTGCTGGCTGAGTGTGGCTGCATGCTTCCTTGGCTCATAAAAGTCCTTTTTTGGGGAGGTGGGGGCATTTGCTGATTTTGTTAAAATGCTTTGACTTCCTTGTAACCACTCCTACAACGCCATATGTTTTGTTCTTAGGAAACATCAGCTCTGCCTTCACGAAGTGAGCCAGATGCCCCTGGGACCACTGGTGAGTAAAGGAAAGGCTCTGTGGGATCGGTGGGCAGGAGATGCAGGATTTGGGGCAGAATGAGGGGGCTGCAGCTGCAGCCCCAGGGCACAGGCAAGCATGGGGCATCTCTGGGGACGGTGTATGGTGACTGTGGGCCTGCAGCATTAAAGCCAAGGGCTGAAGGGTTCCAACTGTACCCAAGGACATTGCTTGTGCCCAGCGTGTTTCTGCCTTGGTGGCTGCAGTCACAGCAGTGCCATGCCTCACTCTGCTCCCGCAGCAACATCAGATACAGGTCCACGGGCAACTGGATTTCAACTTGATAGCTCTAAGATCAAGTGTTTGGTGAGGGTCTCCATGCACCAGTCAGCCGATTTTCTCACTGCCGTTGCAGTGCACTGCCCTTTGCATGCACTGATAACATGACCACAGCAGCCAGTGGCTTTTTTGGCTGTGCCACTTCCCTGGACGATGGGGATACATGCTCCAACAGGAGGTGGGTGCCTTCTGGCACACTCAGCAATTACTCACAGGCAGCTGGGCTGATACCAACCATTACAGCATGCAAGGGAGATGCTTACATTGTCTCTCCCAACTGCCTAGGGTAGGAGATTAGGCTCCCTGCATCATCAGTGGCAACAAAGTCCCTGGGGAGCCATTCAGAGCATATTAGCTTCCCACTCTGAATCATGCCCTGGAAGATGTTGTCTCATTATTGGCATCAAGGCCAAGGGAGGCCTAAGCTTGTTTGTTAATATTAAGCAGCACGGCTCTGTCCGTGCAATCAGCTTTGCCGAGTTCCTAAGGCTTGTGGCTGTGCCGCGAGAGACACTCTCATGGCACAGCCATGTGCAATCCAGCGGCAAGCAACTGGCTGCAGGGCTCTGCGTGCGGCAAAGGAACCGGTGCAGGGTCTGAAGAGAAAAAGGGAAAAACTGAAACAAAATAGACCGGCAGACCTGGGGAAGAGACGGTGCTTCTCCTCTTCTGTTTTAACTGCCAGCGCTCTCAAAATGAGTGTCTAGCAGCAGACTTGAAAGAGAGTACAAATCCAATCTGGCATTAAAAAAAAAAAATAATAATAATATTGAGATAATGGGAGATCTGTCTGCAGCGAGGCCAAGGTGCTTCCGAGTACATCATCTCCCACCCGCGTTGGTTCCTCTGTGAAGGGGATTTGTAATGCGGTCTTCATAAAAAAAAGAAAAAGAAAAAAAAAAAGAAAAAAAAAACCCAAACCGAAGTGTAGAAGCAGGGAGGGCAGCGGCGATGCGCGGCCCCGCCGAGGCGCTGCCCGGGGAGTCAGTGCCCTCTAGCGGGACCCGCTCCGCGCCCGGCCCTGCTCTGAGCCCCGCGGGGCTGCTCTGCTCCCGGCAGCGGGAAATAGGGGTGCAGGGACTCGCTGGTGGCTGTGGCTGGCCTGGCGGGGCCGGGCTGGATGAAGGCTCACGGTGGCAGCCCTCCTCTTGCCGCCCGTGTTTTCCCCACCGCAGAGCAGGGGCAGCCTGAATCACAGCCCGTGAGCCCCCCTCGGCTCTCCAAATGCCTCCTGCGCTCACAGCATAGGCACCGCGTTCTATAAAACTGCCTTTTTCAACACCTTTCCCCTTGCACCCCGCATGCCAGAGCTGCAGCAGCAACTCTTGTTTGTTTGTTTTGCACGGGGGGGAATAAGCGAGTGACCTATTGGTATTTCAGAGCAACTTTTACAGGAAAGCTGCTGCTCTCCTGCCCTTTGCCCTGCACCCAGGGAATCCCCAGTGTTGTGCCCACGCCAACCAATGCCACCACAAATGAGGAATTCAGAAGACAAAGACCGAAAACCATCACCTGCCAAATTGGGAGAGACAACTGCTCTCACCCCAGGCAGCTCTTGGGTGCAGAAAGCCTGAAGCTGTGCCCTCCGTAGGTGAACCCTCCACCCAGAGGTGTCTCCAGAGCCGAGCCAGCCCAGGAGGCTGGTTGGAGGCACACTGGAGGCAAGCAGCCCCGCACGGCTTACCCTGTGCTGCAACACCCTGCAGCCACAGCCAGCCTGCAGCAGCACCCTGGGCTCCCAGCATCATGCATGCCCTGCCCGAGGGCATTGAGAGGTGTTCCACCTTCCCTCCACGCACACACACAGAGCCTCGGCTGCAAAAGTCCTCTTTTGCCAGAGCGATACGCATCTCTTCTTCCAGCTGAGAAAATACCACCGGGTATTTTGCAGGGAGCACACGCCGCAGCCAGGAACTCCCACAGCAGCACCTGGCTGGAGCATCGGCGGCTGGCTCCGGGCTCCCACGCCGTCACGGGAGCCAGCTCAGCCTGTCTGGGTGGGGAGCCCGGCCCCCCGCCAGGGCCGACCCGCCTGCGGGCACCCAGCACCCCACTGTTCACCTGCGAGGCTCCGCAGGGTGCTGCGCGCGGAGGGGGGGGCTCTCTCCCAGGGCTCCCCGGGGGGGTCTTGGCTGGGAGCTGGCTCCGGCGCAGTTAGCTGCTGCGGACTGTAGAAGCTCGCCCTGCTCGTTTGGCCCACGTGTGGGGCTGCCCCAGGGGAGGCCCAACGTGAGAGTGGCTCCCGGCACTGGGGAGGTACCCGCCCCAGTTCAAGGCTGTGCCGTGGAGGATGTTTGCAGCTCCCAAGGAGAAGCTGGAGAGGATGGCATCCACCTTGGCTGGAAGGTGGGGAAGGGTGAGCCGTACTGGCAGCCGTAGGCAGCGCTGGTGCAGGCTCTGGGCTCCAGGGCCATGCTCTGCTCATGTAGGCTCTCTGTTCAGCACAGAGGTGTCCCCATTGCTCACTCCTGCCCTGGTCTCCAGGTCCTCGCTCAGCTTTCCCGGCTGGGGTGGCCGTGGCCTGCGGGGAGCCCAGAGGGAAGGGTGCCCAAACCTCTCATTTGCACACAAAGGTGTGAGCTGGATGCTCGGCTCTCAGGTGTGGACAAGCGTTTGTCAGGTGTTTCTTCTCAGTTATTCAGCATCCAGTCCAAGCATTTCCAAGCACTCTCTGACTTGGACATCTCCAGGCTTTACCTGCACGTTCCTTTCCCCCATCAGCAGCTGCTAGATGAAGCTGGGCAGGAGCAGGTCTGAAAGGGAAAACGTTGCAGTGGTCCCTTGGTCTCTTGGAAGGGATTTTTCGGCTCTGTCCTAGAGGAGTGAACTCTGGCAAGGTGTTCTCCAGTCTTCTAGGAGAGCCTCTGATTTCCTCCAGTTTTTCCTGAGCTTCCTAAATGGCACCCCAGGGAACCTGCAGACTTTTTTCCTATTTTCTTCCTGAAGTTGTTTTTGTTTGTTGGCTGGTTGGTTTGTTTTTTTTTTTTACTTTTATTTTGTTTTCCCAAATTCCTCTGTAAGCCTCTGATTAATTCAACTTCTGATTCCTTGGAAATCGCCTCTGGAGACAAGGCTGAAGATTTCTACAGATGTGATCCATCTTCTTCTTGGCTGCGTAGTCCTCAGTGCTGGAATTGGGTAAGAAATGTTACAACAGATCCTAGTGCTCTGTAGCAGGGGTGTTAGGAAACAAAATATTGCACAGTGCTGCGTGAAAAACTCTTTGATTAATTGAAGGCGTGGGTGGCTACACAATTGCATCAAATTACCCATTCGCCATGGCGAAATGCGAGATAAATGCATTGATTCCTTGTTCCAAGGACGTGGTCCAGCAGCCGTGCTGAACCTGGAGAGAGCTGCGCCAACCTGAAGGTGAACATGAGTATTTTCACGGAGGTGTTTTCCATAGAAACGAGGTAACGGGTCACCTCCAGCGCAAGATGCCCAGAAGGTGCTGCAATGCCCATGTGTACAAAGCCCGGCCCCAGAGCAGAGTCCAGCACCCTTCCTCCGGGGCAGTATTTGGCCCTCTGAAGGAGGATGCGGAGCTCCTGCACGATGAGCAAATACCCAGCCCTGAGCAGTGACGCGTGCGAGCCGGTCCCTTCCCTTCTGGCATTTAGGTTCTGGCCTGAGCCTCAAACCCACAACACCCTTTCAAAGTCCTGAGCAGGGCTTCCATTTTCTAGAGGAGCAGCCTGTGGGGGTGCCTGCCTGACACTGAGGGCCATAGCTGGAGGACACGGACCTCACTGTTTGCTCTCCCTCAAGAAAAGTTTTCTTCTGGCTTTAAGTGCTGTGGGTCACAAGACAGTTACTTCTGTTCTAGTTCATATTCTATCCTTTATTGCTGCTTAATTAGTGACTTGAACAGAAGGAGTCCAGCGTTTAGGAGCTGTCGGTGGGTGGGATTGTGCTGTGCATTGAAGGTTAAGGGCTCACAGTAAAAACACACGCACCAAAACCACACACAAACTCCATTTGCACAACTCTGAGAGCAGTCACTCAGCTTGCCCCACAGAAGAGATGGCTGAACATGTTCCATCTAGCCCTGAACCGTGTCATTTCACCCAAGGGGAAAATATTAGCAAGTAACGATTAAGGCAAGTTTGTTATTGGCGGGCCATGGGCAGCAGCTGTCTCAGATTATTTCAGCCTTACCTGGGAGGTGAGGAAATTGGACATGATGGAAAGCCCTGGCAGGGATGCCAGCAGCCAGCTGAAGATGGGCAGGTGAGAAGGTGAAGGCGAAGGCACTCTGTGTCCCATGCAGGCTGTGATCGGCTGATGTCTGGGAAGGTCTCAGGAGCAGAGAGTGCACACTGAAATTGGATTTTTAAATTTTTTCTGTTGTTTTTGTAGGGGCGTCCCCATGGCCAGGAAGCAGGTACTGCAGTGTTTCACAGGAGATGAAGAGAAGAGAGTCTGGCTGGGAAGACAGGGAGCACAAAACTGCAGCACTTGACTCTTTTAGGCATCTTCAAGAGGAGCAGAGCTGAGCCTGCCTTCTGCTCCATTGGCAGTGAAGTGATGCTGGGCCCAAGGAGCGCGCTGGTTAACCCTTGCATGCCTGGTTAGGCCAGGGCATCTGAAATACCTTTGGGAAGGCAAAGGTTAAGACAGCCAAATCAACCCCAGTGAGGCAGCAGAAAAGGGTGCCCAAGACAGACATCTATACTAACACAGGCAAATTTCCTAAGCCTGATTTTCTGATTTTCTTCCCATGCATGCTGCTTTAGCTGGTTGGGAGCATCTGCTTTGCATGTAAGAGAAAAACAATGCTGGCCCAGTTGCCCAGGCACGACAGGGAGAAGGTCTGGGTGATGCCCCCAGAGCTGGCCTGTGTTCCCAGGCAGCACTTTGTCCTTTTCCCCCTCCCAGGGCAGCACAGGAGGATGCATCCAGTACATTTATCCTGTTTATAGCGAGTGTGTCTGCAAGGCAGAGCTACCTTCAGGCTACCGTGGCCCAGCAGCATGGTGAATAACGACTTTCAGAGCTGCTGAGGAAGGGGAAATCAAAGAGTCCCATTGGTTCTTCCTGAAAACTAGAAGATATTTAGGAGAGCCCATCAGTAGCCGTGTCAGCCCTTGGAGAAGAGTGGAAGTGCTGGCAGCGAGATGCAATTTATACCTTGAAGGCGGCAGCAGGGGAGAGCCCAAGGCAGTACCCCGGCTGTGCCATGCAGGACTTGGGTCTCCCCTACGTGCTGGTACTACTGGGTGTTCACAGCTGGGGCAAAGAGCTGCTGAGGGATGGCAGCTCTTCTGCATAGCCTGGAGCATGGGCTACCTAGCAGGAGCTTCTTGACCTGGAAATTTTCTTTTGCTGCTAGGCCCATCACGAGAGGAGGAGAGATGTTTGTTATCTTTTGTCTAGTGGCGCCAGCGGTTGAGCAAGAGGAATACGGAACGCGGCTGCCGGCATCTGTATTTGTGCCATCCGGAGCTCCAGCCTAATCCCGCTGGGTGGAGGACCCGCAGTCTTGGTAACATTCCTGGCATGGCATATCTCACCTTTTGTTTCAGTGTAATTAGTCTGAGAGGGGAGAAAGGATACAGCACCTTCCACCTCAAGGGGAACTGCTAAAGATTCGTTACGCTCCCAGAGCAAACGCAATTTGTAGATTTGGCCTGATTCCCCCCAAGCGGCGACGCTAGCAGCTCCAGCCAGCGCGATCGGTCCCAGCAGCCGAGGGTGGCAGGCGTGCCGGCAGCTCTGGGCCATGCAGACCCCGCAGTCGGGCTGCTTTCAGGGCACTGGCAGGGTGCGGGTCATGGCTGATGGGTCAGCGCCACAGGTCCCAGTGCGGATGTTCAAGCAAACAGGGAGGAACCTCCGTGGTGCCAGCTGAGCAGGGCAGGGTGCATGCTTATCAGCCGGGCTTTCTCACTCCCTGCAGTGTCTGGGTTTGGTGCGAGTACGTTTACTTTCCCCACAGCCTCTTGGGTGGCTCCAGAAGGGTGGGCAAGCCCAAGCTGCCAGGAGAGCCTGGTGGCAGCACCGTGGGCTTGTGGCTGGCAGGGTGGACCTGGCAGTTTGCTGGGCACAGGAGAGCATGGCGCATCCATTGCTCATGGCTGAGCTTTCAGAAGATGCATGTGAACATCCTTCTCTTCATAGCCATGAGTGAGATGGGAAAAACCCTCCTGGGCTGCTTTGTTTGCAGAGGTGCTGCGAGGGCCGGGTGAGTCACCTGGGGAAGCACAGGGCACAGCCCAGCTCGGGAGAAAGTCCGTATGTACTTCATCCCATCCATAAGAGTCACTGTCGGGGCCACGTTTCAATGTGGGGATGGTTATTCTGAAAGTGTTTGCTCAGAGCACCTCAGGGTGTCAACCGCACATGGCTCAGGGCTTTCCCTGGGGACCTTCGGTGACAAACCCCTTCCCTGCAGCTGTGAGAAATGAGGCCAGGCTATGAGGCCGGCGTTTTCAGCCATCAGCCCACTGTTGATGAGGAGCTTACAGCCTGCCCCATCCCCTCCCAGTGCCACGGGCTGCCCATATTAAAGGCTTCATTTTCCTTCAACCAGTTGGGCAGAGGAAGGAAGGATGGGCTCACACTAGAGGTTTTTCCATTGTGCTTGGGGAGGATAGGGGGACAAAAACCTGCTGTTTGAGGTGGCTGAGGGCTTTCCCCACCCAGCCAGTGAGAAAATGAGAAAGGTGAGGGTGTCTCCCCCACCACCTCCAGCTCCTCTGCTTGGAGGAGCCGGGCTGTGGCCCCGCCGCTCTAGGCAGGTAACTGTCACAGAGAAGATAGACGTGAAACTACTCAGCTCCTTCTGCCTCACCCAGGGCCAGAAGGGTTTTTTGAAAACAAAAATAAAGAGGAAAATTTGGTCTCCACCCATCCACCCAATTTGGCCGGCAAATCAAATAAAACAATCTCAGAGCTGGCACCACAGGAGCGGTGAATGCCAGCTCCCAGCCTCTCACACGAGGTGTCGAAATGAAAGGAGACGAACAAACAACCTCCAGGTGCCTGGAGGGTAGCGAACAGGTTTTGTGATGCTGGTGGGTTGTTTTTTTCCTGTGTGGTGGTGGGAGCAGCACCCCGCAATCCCTCCTGGTACCAGGCAGCTGCCCCCCGCGATACTTGGTCACCCCTGGGGCATGGGCATACATTGATGGGGCTCCACGGGAAGGGCTTCTTGCAGAAATGCACTTCACCGTAGATGTTTTTTGTGGGCATCCCAGCATGGGGAGAAGCAGACAGTGACTAACAACATGGTGAAGGGGACATCAGGCTCGGGCATCACCTCGGCTGTGCCCAGCTGCTGCAGAGACCCCTCCAGGGATGAGCCTGGTGACAACGCACCCTACAGCAGCTGGGGCTCCCGGCTTGGATGGGCACAGTTGGCCAGTATGTGTCCAGTTACTCTGACTAATATGAGGCTTTTAAAATACAGGGCTTTTTTTTTCAATGGGTTTCCAGCCAAAACTCCCTTACTAGAGCATTCAGAGGTGGCTCTTGGTTTGCCACCAACAGACCTTGTCACAGGTGCGACACTGATCTTTGCAAAATTTGCCAGAGGGGTCCACATTCTCCTGTCTATGAGAGGGATCATAAGAGAGTTTCTTCTCCACCGTTGCTACGGTCCAGTTAAAGCACTGTGAGCAGCTGGGAGGTGCCTTGCAGGGCATTCGCACTTCTTTCCAGCTGCTGCCTCATTGCAGTCAAATCGACTGGTTTCATTCCTTGCGTTGGAGCTGCCCCAAGCACATTGGTGGCAAGCGGTGGCCTCACTTCCCACCGACAAAGCACGGACCAGCGTTTGGCCTGGTGCTTTCAGCCGATGTTGAGTGCAGAAGCAGTGCAAGGAGGGGATGGTGATGCTGGGAGAGCCGCTGGCTCTGCCGGGAGCAGCTGGGCCAGTCCAATGCAACATGTTTGCCCGAAGCTGGGAGTGAAGCCACCCTAAGGCCATTGCAAAAAAAAGCCATGTGTGATAAAAGGGGTGTTTTTTCCGGTGTTTTTCCCTGTGTACCAGAGCCATTGGGCTCGCATGCAAGGCAGCGCAGGAGCTACTTATCAGCTCACCTCATCGCGGCAGCAGACTGATGGTGCCGCTACCATCTCTGCTGTTAATCTCATTACAAATAAAGGAGGGGTAGAAGCTAAACTGAGCTCATATTAATTCCCCCTGCCCTGCCCTGCTCAACCTCAGGAAATACCTACTAGAACTGCCGTTCTCGTTATCCAAACCACCCCTGGAAACGATCATTAGCTGACTCGCTCCTTTGCCAAGCATGTCCACTCGCCAGCCCGGCTCCGTTTGCCCACGGGGCCCTCCCGTTGCCTGCTCCTGCCACGGCACGCACTGCGGTTGCCTGCACCCGCGCTCTCCTGCCGCGGCCTCGCACGCTGCCCCGCTGGACGGAGGCTGAGCCCCGCTCCCCTGCGGCTCACCGCCGCTCTGCCGTGCCCCAGAAACACGCTGAGGGGGGGCAGGCAGCTCTCCGAGTCGCCTCTTTTGCTTTCTTCAAGTTCCTGTAGTGTGCTGGACTTATTTTTGGCAGGGTTGGATGGTGGCCAGGGGGTTGGGACATGTTGACATTTACGATTTAAATATTTTTTTTTTATTTTTTTTTTTTTTTTGCATCCCCACTTTTTTGCTAAATGAGGAGGAAACAAACTCGGTGCCAGCTTTCGCCATGTGTTTCAAACAAGATAAAAGTAATGCTGGGCTGGTGTCGTGGTTTAGGCCCTGTTCGCTCCTCCTTGCAGGTGGGACCCCACTATGCTTTTCCACTTCCGACCCTCCAATGAGGCAAATAACAAAGTTGGTTGGCCTTGGTTGTTATAGCAATAAGTATAAGCAAGGTCCTCTCTGCATACCATGGCTGGGCATCAGCTATAAACATTGGTCTTATCACCCTGAGAGAGTGAACATTGTCTGCACAATATGCTGTTAATTTCAGTTGTTAGAGAGGCCCAGCTAAGAAGCGAAGTTACTGACCAAAATTGGTTCTGTTTTACCTCAAACCAGGACAGCTGGCCACGGCATCCACTAGGCCTGTGGAGACAGCAGTTTGCTGGTGCAGGGTATGCTCTGAGGACAGATGAGTGACCCACACACAGTACGCCATGCTCCGGGAGGATCTTGGGGAGGCCCCGTTGTTCTCAGTGCCACCTATTGCATCTGTCCCTGTGGGCCCCCCAGGCCCAAAGTGAAGGCAGGGCCGTGCCCGGGGTGAACAACGGTGCAGGATCTGACCTCGTGCATGGCTGCAATCTGTTGGTTCTGGTGCCGTCGCTGGCACCAAGGCACCTTACAGCCTGGGCCTGGGCGCCTGCTGTGGAAATGGGGGTGGCGGAAGGAAAAGCACACATACATATGTGCCCACCCACACCTGGGGAAGAGCACAACACCGTGGGACCCAGCCAGGGTCATACCCCACCGCACAGACAAGCAGCAACATTTCCCGCAGGAAAAGGTGGCTCTTCTGGTGGGGCGTGGGCGTAGGAGCAGTTGCGGAAACAAAAGACGTGCATGCTTCTTTCCTTTTTTAATATAGTTCTTCCCCAAAGCAGGACTAGCCCATTTTTATCTCACTGCCAGCACAATTAGAGCCAGCTGTCATGTTTTGTTTTGGTTTGGTTTTTTTTCCCCAGGCTGGGCAAGGGTGTGGACAGGAGGAAACAGCTTCTTTTTAATGGCAGTTTTTCATGGGAAGATGTTCGGCTGCCTGTGAGCGCTCAAGTTGGCTCTGCCCAGGTTTAACCAGGAGGCATGAGCAGCGCCCCGTGCAAACCCCATCTCCTTCCTCTGCTCGTATCTTTCCCCTGGCCAAGTCACAGGCAGCCAGCAGCTGTAATGCAAAGGTGACGAACCAGTCCAGGCTCTGCTCCCACCCACGACCACAGTGCCTCTGAGGTGGGGAGACCCTTGCACTGGGACTGGACAACCTTAGGTGCAGCAGCTGGCAGGGATGGTGCCACCCAAATTGTCCGTGACCAGGGCAGAGACCAAGCAGCGGAGTTGGGGCAAGGGCAGGAAGGATGCAACTGCATGGTGGGATGGAGTGGCAGCAGAAGTCTTCAGCCAGGCTGGCTGCTTGCAGGGCTTGCCAGTGGGTCTCCATAGGTCGTCAAGGCTGCTGTATTTTGGGCTGTCAGCCTAGCTCCTGCAAAATAAAGGTCCAAATACACCATATTTTACAAGCTTATCATGCCCCAGCTTGGAATCAAGGGGATTAGCCATCATCCAGTGGAGCCGCTGGAAATTGTCTTGTCCAAATGGCCCCAAACCTCCACAGCAATATTGGTGAGGTTCAGTTGCTTAAAATTAAGACCTCAAAAAGTCTTGCAGGCTAACGCCCATGGACATGCCCAGGTTTTATTAGACTCTGTAGCCACTGGACATAAAGACCTTTAGGTATTTCAGCCTTGCTTGTGGATGCAAGTCTTATATTCAGGTGAGGCTTCAGAGGTGACCTTTTGGCTGGAGGGAAATTTCCAGCAGCCACTTGCAGTAAGGAACTTACAGTTCAAAGGGGCTCAGCCTCAGACTTTCTGCTGGCTCCTGTTAGCAGTTCTCTGCTTGTACGAGCTGTTTTCCATGCTCCTACCCTACACAGTGTGCCTTGTTGGGCTACTGTGACCCTTGCTAGCCACTGCTCCCCATGCCTCAGTACCCTCGCTGCCACCAGCTCTGTACCTTCTGCCACCAGCTGTACTTTTTCCTGAAACACTACTGACTCCCCGTTGCTGAAGGCATGCCTGTGGCACAGACCGGGCTCCTCCAATCCCCCCACAACCCCTCGCAGCAGTCTTGTGCAAGGGGTGACCAAACTTGGCTTGGGTCCACTGGAACGTCAAAACAAAACCAAAGCTCCTTGCTCGTAAAGATCCCCTGGCACTGAGTAACACTGCACAGGGCTTCACTTCAGAGCAACCGCCGCACCCGAGCGCGCACACACACACACACACACACACACAGCGCCACTTCAGTTGTTGTTTTAAATACTTTTAAATTCTATTACGTTTCCTTTATGAGTTGTTTTCTTTTTTTTTTTTTTCCTCATTGAATGTCATAAGTCAAGCCTGCTAATCCCACCCTGCATATATTATTAGTATTAGGAGGGGCACGGCAGAGTTAACAAGGAACTAAGACATGGTTCAAGCATCTCCATCTCAAAACCGCTCCCATTGCCGCTGATAGAACTGGGGCACGTATAACAAATGGCCAACACGTAATCCCTTTGGTGACCAAGCCTTGGCTAGAGGAGCTCAGAGCTGGCCCGGGAGCCATGAAACTTGCTCTGAAGCACATCAGGTTTATTCCCAGTGGCGTGACTTCGGGCACTGCCTCCTCGGGGAGCTGCTTCATGTAGGGGCTTTGGGAAGCAGCAGTTACCAGACTGGCAGGGAAAAAGGGAAAAAACCAACGTGAGCCAACACAGCAGGAAGTAAAACTGTCAGTGCACCAGGTTGTCACTGGGGTGTATTTGACCAAGGAGGAGTGCATACATTTGGGTTTTGTTGTTAGCTTTCTTTTTCCAGGGAATTGGGTGCCCTGTGGGCAGTTTGGATGTGACCCTGACAGCTCTGGCAGATGCCAGACCCCTACATCAAATCTAAGAGTTACAATTCATTTCTCAGAGGCCAAGCCACCTTGGTGGCAACCCGTCCCACTCAGACACAAAAGAGACCCAAAAGCCTACATTGTATTTAGGTGCGCGTCCCAAAGAGCTCTGTAACTTGCTCCCGCGAGCCTACAGCGTGCCCATAAACTTGGCAACCACCTCTGCTGTTGCAGCAGAAACACAAATCCACTTCTGAGCTAGACTTTGCCAGAGCAGAGAGATGGAAAAACAAACAAACAGGAAAAGTGCCTTTGACTCACTGCATTCCTGTTTCCTGGCTTCAGCCTGGCAGGGATCGCAGGCAGGTCTCGGCGGCAAAGCAGCACGGAGAGCTGTGTGGAGTCTTTCCACCTTCTTGGAGATTTGGCGTTCGTGTTTGCAACTGAGTCCCGAAATGTCACATCCTTCTGAGGCCGCTCCACCGTTGTCCACCAAAGCCATGGTTTCACCAGGAGCCAGCCAGTGCCCCGCTTGGCTCCCCAGCCTGCTGCACACCCCAGCAGCGCACAGGGGCTGCGACACCCTCCTCCTGCTCTCCAAATGGCCTGAAGCGTGTCGATGGTGCGTAAGTTATCCGGCGGCTGGATGCAGAGCAAAGGAGATGGACAAGCAGGCAAACGCACACACACAACTTTGCTTAATCCTGTCCACATCGGTGTCTCTGACACTCCTCCAGCATGAGGGATGCGTGCGTGTGCTGTAGGGACTGGGGCAGGAAACCCCAGGGAGAGGCACCATCGTGAGACAAACCCCATAACCCCCAGTCCCCCCTTCTAATCTTTGGCTAAAGAAAGACAAAGGCAGGCCCAGATATTTAGTTTATTTCCCCTGGATTTAGACACAGCTCTGGCTAACCACCACAGCAGCAAACAAACCACGACCTGTGATGCTCCCCGCAGGAGGACCAGCTGGTGGGATCCCCGCAGCCCCCGGGAGGGCAGAGGATGCACCGAGCTGCTTGGAGGGGGCAGCTCTGCAGGATGCGCTCGGGCAGATGTGGTTGTCAGAGGGGGTGGCAGCACAAACCCACGCTGAAGGTGCAGCATGTAGGAGTCAAGCCTTGGATGCAATAGCGTGGTGCAGACAGGGGACAACACAACTGACGTTTTGGCTCTCCAGCCGCCCTCCCCTTCTTCCCTCCAGCTTTTCCTCTGGCTCTTTTTAAAAAAAAAAAAAAGGCAGGGATTAAGCATTTACAGGGGAGGCATTTAAGCAGGGAAGGGTCTCTGAAAGCAGGCAGAACTGTGGGAAGTTCTTTGGGGAGCCAACACAATGAATCTTTTCAACAGTGTATGAGGAAGGTAGATAGCCTCCAAGATACAAGCTACACTGGTGGCTCACAATCACTCAGCACTTTCTCCCCTGCAGATTCCACATTGGAAGAGGTGCAACAAATGACTCTTCCACCATTTTCTAGGCAGTAATGGTGCTCCCCTTCAGAGTCTGGACATTTTTTTTCCCAGATGCGCTAAGTTCCCCTTTATCTTGCCCAGGACCAGCTTTTGAGGAGGTCTCTACAGAAGGACCATCCTTGTCTATAGCCTTTGCAGACAGCATCTGACTGAGAAGAGGGTGCTGCTGAGCCTGGAAGATTTGGGTAGGCACAAGCTGCATGAACAAAGAGAAAAGACGATTACCTATTGCAGATTTTAAGTCCTGGAAATGCCAGAGCTGGCAGAGGGGGACAGAAAGGGACTGAGAAAGTGCCAACACAGCAGGGAGCTGGGCAAAGCTGCTCAAGGATGCAAACTCCAGCCAAGATGTCTACAGTGCTTTCTGGAGAGACAGCAGCCTTGCAGTAAATTCAACAGTAAAGACTGCTGCAACCTGCCTTTTAGGAATGGCTTTCTAGCAGCAGAAGCAGCTGCACCATGATCACCCAACACTGTGGCACTGTAATATCCCTGAGCCTTTCAGCTGCTTTCTAACGTGAACCTGGGAAGGATGGATTCTGACCTTGGGTGTTACCAGCAGCAGCACTGGGCTGGAAGCTCAAAGGATTCAGTGTGAAGCCATTTCCTTCATGCATCCCACACCATTAGCAAGAACAGGGACTGAACATGAGTGACAGACCCTATTTCACCAGAATCAGCTGCAAATCAAACCCCTTGTCATTTGTGCACAGCTCATGCCCCTGCCCAGCAGGTGAGGAAGCTCTGCTCAGCATTAATGCCCAAATGCCAGCTTTGCATGGCTATGGAGAGATATGCATTTTGCTAGGACCTGTATTGAGCTTTGTTTTTTTTCCTAAAAAGCATATTTCAAATAGTGAAGCGCTCTGAGATGGATATAACTCACTTGTGCTGCAGTTTTCCCCAGGGCAGCACTGTCTGGGGATTTCAGCCAGGACTTAGCAGAGGCAGGAAGACCAATCTGTTATCACACCTGAGACATTTCTCTAGCAGAGGCCAAAGAGAAGCAGCTATTTCTGGCTGAGGAAGAAAAAAAAGGGATTCTCCAAGGGGATACAGTGGGCCTGAATAAGTCCCGAGAAGTGCTAGGGAAGGACAGGGAATCCCAGAGGCAGATTGCGGTGCAGCAGAAGATGCTGCCACAGAGATGAGGGGTCCCAGCAAGAGCTGTGCTAAACGCAGAAGAGGCACTCCTGAAACTCCACAATCATATTAACCTGTTAATTTATACAGCAGCTCTGTACAAAAATAGAAGGGTTCTAATAAGATTAACAATCTTAAATAAATATTTAATAGAAAAAGTCTTTGGCCTAGTTCATAGCTCATCCTTTGGGTTGATGTTCATTTCGCTGGGTCCAAGATGCTCCTGGTCCAACATCGCGATCACTTCATCCGCCTGGATGCGCTCCTGCAAGAGGGGATGGGAAGAAACCGTTAATGGCAGAGCTTCCGTGCCTGCCCTCGGCTTATTCAGCACGGCTCAGCTGGGAGCATCCGCAGCAAGCAGTTCACCCAAGGACCAGCAGTGTAGTTGAGAGGATGGGGGACAGCCTGGGTTTGAGCTGGGGATTTGCTGGGCAAAATTGATCAAATCGCTTTGCACCTCAATACCTAATTCCCTCTTCCCTCCAGGGGCTGCAACGGTTGGGGCAGAGCTGATGTGCTGCCGGTCCCTTATCACACTTCACTAGCAGCCACTGCCACAGAGTACCCTCCTCTTGTGCCCTCCACTTGACGTGGGTTTCCAGCTCCCTGGGCAGGGCTCATCTCCTTCCACACATGTACCATGCCCGGAGGAATTTCAGCTAGTACCAAAGAGCAGACAGACAGGAAAGTGCATGTCTGAAAATAAGCTTCTCCCAAAACCTATCAGCCTACCTGCTTCACAAGGCAGGCATGAGAGTTTTGCTCTGTCCTGCATTTAGTTTTGCTTGGCCTTTTATCTTTTATTCTTACAGACCAGAATTGCTACCAAAGGGAGACAGGGGTCGGTACGGAAGACTTTTCACACAGAATTTGGAGGTTGCCTGTTGAAAGGCACCACAGCCCAGATCTCCCAAGGCATCCAGGTGCCCAGACCCATGGACTTCAGGATGACAAACAGCTTTTGAGGACCTGGCAGCAGCGGCATACCACTGGCTTCTGCGCTGCAGATGGCTGTGGAGAACTTCCCCGTTCATCAAGTTATTGCCACTAGGTGTCACAAATGGCCAGCCCAGCCCTGTGCAGAGCCCTCCTGCACCCTGCTCAGCACCCCAGCCCCACACCCCATGGGCCCAGGGTGACGGGGGCCCAGGAGCATGGCCAGCAGGGAAAACTGTTCGGTCCAGGGGCCACCAGCTCATGTCCCTGTGGTGCAGCGGAAGGGAACGCTGCTGCGGGGGGCTGTGATGAAAATAGATGTGCTGGGACTGGAGGCTGAAGATGGTCCAGTTTTCTTCAGGCTGCTGTGTATACCCCCTAGCTCCCCTCACATCGTGATGGGGGGGACTCACCAGCTCTCTGTAAAGTGGGTCCAAGGTGAACCAGAGAGCCACAGCGCACCGCTGGCCTTTGGTAACCGCCTTCACCCCATGGGGGTTCTCGCCGCCCGATGAGAAGCTGATCATTCTCCCGCACTTGGGCTTGATGGAGGCCTGTGGGAAAACAGGTGACACCAGGCTGGCAAGGAGCAGCACAGCTGCACACTATGGCCATGTTTGGGCTCGTCATGGCCCAGGGCCTGGGATCTTACTGGGCATCTCTCTACATTGCCCCAGGACCCAGTGAGCTGCTCTGGAGGATATGCAGAGCCCTGGGCATGGCTGTAAAGATGTATGGGGTGAATAGGGAGGTGTGAGGGTTGGTCCTGCTGCACAGCCATCATGCAGAAAGGAGATGGTGGCATGGAGTTCTTGCAAAGCCTGCAGGTGACCACCTACAGCAAAACAGGGCCATGGTATAGCTCCAGGAAGGTTCAGGCTAACCCTGGCATGGTCTGTGAAACACCTTTCGTCTCTCCGCTGACTCTGCAACAGGTATCCTGCAGGACTCAGGGGCAGAAGTGCCAACCAAGTCAACCCTCAGGCACTGGTCTTAGGTAGATGCAATTTACCCTCCAGCATCTACTGGAGTTCAGAGCCCCAGCATGGTGCCCAGATGCTCTGTCCAACCACCGAGGGGGTGCCCAGCCTCCCAAATGGCTCATGCAGAGTTGGGGGGTTGTGCCTGAGTCCCATCCCTCACAGGGACTGATGTCCACCACCGTGACCTGCTCTGGGCCAGACACTGCCTATGTACAGAGGCATTACTTCGTGTTTGGCCACAAGATGGGGTGGGAGCTCAGTGGTCCTCCAGACAGTGGGGACTCTCAGCCACCCCTCTGATCTGCAGGTATCCTGCTCAGCACAGCCTCTGGGCAGGGCACAGAAGATCTGTGCACCTCTGCCAGCAGGATTTTGTAGGGGTTCTTTGCAAGGTAGGAGCCACAGGCTGCCTGGGGAAGCCCAGAGCCCCAGAACAGGCTCCTGAGGAATGGCGTTTGGTCCACAGCACTGACTTACTGTCACAGTTTTGGCATCCATCTCCGTGAAAATGAACTCGCCTCCTTCGAAATCTGCGTTCATGTACAGGAGGGCGCTGGGGGAAGAAGCAGGAGACCCGTGTGAGGGGAGCAGCAAGGAGGGCTCGGGGCTGACCCCCCACCTCCAGGGCAGATCCTGCATTGCTCCACCGAGATGCGGATGAGGGGGCTGCAAGGCAGGGGAGGTACTGCTGTGGGGCCGGTTGGGGCTACCCAAACTGCCCCCATTTTGGAGCCACAGCTGAGAACCAGCAGATCACTTTTTGGCTAGGGAACAATTCTCAAAATGTCCCCTGGGTCCCACCAGCTCTCACCCTCCCGTTCTGCACCAAAAACACATGACAGAGACACAGTCCTGTGGGCCACAGCTGGAATGTCCCAACCCTAAAATATCACAGATCCATTACAGCTAAAGTGTGGCTTGAAGCTTAGCCATGATGTTTGCTGCCACCAGAAACTACCTGCTGGACCTCACTTCTGCCATGGCTGGGATGAAGCAGCTTTAGGTCTGTGGAGTAGGATGCCCTGTCTCGGGGAGGGTGCCCAGGCATCCTTTGGGGTAAGCTCCCCTTCTTGCCTACCTGTAATCCCGAAATGTGTAGGCAGGAGGCTCCTTCCAGCACTCGTTGGCCTCGGGGTCCAAGAGGCAGTTGTCAGCATGGATGGGGTGGCTCAGGTCATTCCTCCTCTCCTGCTGGCCTAGGCAGGACCATGTGGAGGAAGGGGGAAGGAGAAGGGGTGGATGAGATGGAAATGCCATGCTCTGTGGGGTCCGTCATGGTGGGGAGCCTGCCCTGACCCCACTCCAGGTGGTGTTCACAGGTGAGAGGAGGAAAGGAAAGGCTGGGGAGAAAAGGCAACATCTGAGGACTCAGATCTGCACAGCTCTATTTGTTCCTTACCGCAGGGAAGCAAGATGGAGAGCTGCAGGTGGTGGAAAGGAGAAGGAACAGTGAGAGGAGGCAAGAGAAGAGGGAGGAGAAAAGAGGAAGAGTTGAAGACATGAAAAACAAGAGACACCCCAGAAATGAGCTTCTTCAGGACAACAGTGCCCACCCTTTGCTGCTGTGAGAACGGTGACTTTGCCCAGCCCTCAGCCACCAGTTTAAGCATCAGGCAAAACAGAGCTACTCTCAGGCTTGGACTCCCTACTCATAAACCCTCCATGGGGGGCTGAACGCCTCCTGTCCTCCCTGCCCTCTCCCACCACCGACCCCCAGAGCCCTCACCGGAAAGGGCGGTGCGGCACACCAGGTGGGTGTAGGAGAAGTAGAGCGTGGAGTTCAGCATGAAGTAGGACTCGACGATCCTGCGAGCCTTCTCGCTGATGTCGTAGAAAAGCCGGGCGCTCTTCAGTGGGACACGGCCCTCGTAGCCATACTGGGCAAGAGGAAAGTGCAAGAGAGGGTCAGTGCCACACACCGGCTGGGAGGGAGAGCATGGGAGAGGAGGAGGGCAAGAGATGTACCTTGAGGGCTTTGAGAACAGTGGCTCCTTCAAATCTCTCGTTTGGGGTGTGGGGGGAGGTTTTGCCCCTGTAACCGTCTCCAGCCAACATGATCCCCTGAAAGACAGAGACACGGGTGAGGGGTGAACTGGTTCCCCAGGAGAGAGGGAGCTGCAATGGAAGCACCTGTCACCCTCTTCCCCAAATCCCTCAGGGCTGCATTCACTAGGACAAGTGAGTTGCATGGGAAGGCACTGCAGCTCTCCATGAACACAGTCCATTCTGAGATGCTGGAAAACAGCCACCCACCTCCCAACTGGGGACGTTCAGGCACCCTCAGTCCCTTCCCAAGCTCAGCTGATGAATGAGAAGGTTCAGCTAGGTTTGCAGACGAGCATCCTTTGGGGTTGTGTATAACACGCAGCAAAGATCTGTTTCTGCATGGACTCTGCCTTGCAGCATCTTTCTAAGAATGGCCCAAGATGGAGCAGCAGCTCCTGCGCTGCAGTTATGGATGTGTTATGGGGATAAGCGTCTGACTGCTCTCCACGGCACAGATGGCATCAACTGCAACACTCAAGTGTGAGGCATGAACCCAGAGCCTCTCCAGGGCCTGATCACACATGCAGCTCTCAGAAGCCATCAGGCACTCAGCCCAGATGGCACTCACCTCCCCCCAGGGGCATTGCCCACTCACATTGGCCACCCTGTGAAGCTCTCGGCACTGCTCCTCAGAGATGACATTATCCAGTAGTACTCGCTGGGTGCCATTCAGCTGCTGCGAGTTGTAGACAAACTTCACGTCGCTGTAGAGAAGTGGACCCCCTGATGGAAAGAGAGACACAAAAAAACCCTGCTGTATCCAGTAGTACTCGCTGGGTGCCATTCAGCTGCTGCGAGTTGTAGACAAACTTCACGTCGCTGTAGAGAAGTGGACCCCCTGATGGAAAGAGAGACACAAAACGACCCTGCTGTAAATCAATTTGCTGCAAGAGCATCAGCATTTTCCACCTTCTCATTAGCTGCCTTGCAAACACAGGGGCCACAGCCTGAAAATGCCAAAACCTGATGGGACACAATGAGAGACACAGACACCATCTGACTGGGCTCTCCCACCCAGCAGCCAACATCAAGGGAGGCCAGAAGTTTCCGTTTGCGCTGTGTGGCTCTTGCCGGCTCCACATGCAAAGCCGCTCTCTGCAATTGTCATCAGTGGGGTTTTTTGCCTTTTACACACCCAGAAAACCTAACGCGGTGCTGTGCTTGCAGCAAGCATCGCTTGTTCTCCACCAAGAAAAGGGGCTGGGAGTGGACAAATCAGAGGACACTGAAGACAATCCTCCTCTGCAGAGGCAAAGGAGCTGCCATGGCTGTCCCTGCCATCCCTCGCTCCCTGCCTCCGAGCTGCCTCCCTCTGCCTGCCAGACGCTGCATTTTGGAGGTCCCAGGTAGCATCCCTGG
>NW_009647955.1:2515575-2516159 GCF_000708025.1 Charadrius vociferus
CCATTCTGAGATGCTGGAAAACAGCCACCCACCTCCCAACTGGGGACGTTCAGGCACCCTCAGTCCCTTCCCAAGCTCAGCTGATGAATGAGAAGGTTCAGCTAGGTTTGCAGACGAGCATCCTTTGGGGTTGTGTATAACACGCAGCAAAGATCTGTTTCTGCATGGACTCTGCCTTGCAGCATCTTTCTAAGAATGGCCCAAGATGGAGCAGCAGCTCCTGCGCTGCAGTTATGGATGTGTTATGGGGATAAGCGTCTGACTGCTCTCCACGGGCATCCTGGCATCAACTGCAACACTCAAGTGTGAGGCATGAACCCAGAGCCTCTCCAGGGCCTGATCACACATGCAGCTCTCAGAAGCCATCAGGCACTCAGCCCAGATGGCACTCACCTCCCCCCAGGGGCATTGCCCACTCACATTGGCCACCCTGTGAAGCTCTCGGCACTGCTCCTCAGAGATGACATTATCCAGTAGTACTCGCTGGGTGCCATTCAGCTGCTGCGAGTTGTAGACAAACTTCACGTCGCTGTAGAGAAGTGGACCCCCTGATGGAAAGAGAGACACAAAACGACCCTGCTGAA
>NW_009647955.1:2516229-2563692 GCF_000708025.1 Charadrius vociferus
GGCCTCGTTGACATCTTGTACCGTGGCTGAGGGCCAGGTGAAGTCACCCGGCTGCACTGCCAGAGAAAGAGCTTCACAGCAGAGAGCAGAGTTTGGCCTCACATCAGCACCAAAAGAAACAGAAGCAATGGAAACACCCAGAGATTAAATCAATTTGCTGCAAGAGCATCAGCATTTTCCACCTTCTCATTAGCTGCCTTGCAAACACAGGGGCCACAGCCTGAAAATGCCAAAACCTGATGGGACACAATGAGACACAGACACCATCTGACTGGGCTCTCTCACCCAGCAGCCAACATCAAGGGAGGCCAGAAGTTTCCGTTTGCGCTGTGTGGCTCTTGCCGGCTCCACATGCAAAGCCGCTCTCTGCAATTGTCATCAGTGGGTTTTTTTGCCTTTTACACACCCAGAAAACCTAACGCGGTGCTGTGCTTGCAGCAAGCATCGCTTGTTCTCCACCAAGAAAAGGGGCTGGGAGTGGACGAATCAGAGGACACTGAAGACAATCCTCCTCTGCAGAGGCAAAGGAGCTGCCATGGCTGTCCCTGCCATCCCTCGCTCCCTGCCTCCGAGCTGCCTCCCTCTGCCTGCCAGACGCTGCATTTTGGAGGTCCCAGGTAGCATCCCTGGGATGGGAATACAACTGTGGCTGGGCTTGCACGGCTGCCCTGTGCTGTGAACATTGAACTCTTGTCCCACACCAGCAGCACACTCCCCGCTGCCTTCCTAACCCCACTGCCTCTAAGCACCAGCAGAGAGAGAGACCTGGTTCCCAGGTGTATGCTCTGTGAAGAACACCCCAAAGAAATTGAGGAATTCTTTGGACTTTTGGGAGTAAAGGAATTAATGGAAAAGAGGAGAGGGGGAAAGAAAGAAGTACAGAAGAGGAGTACAAAATTAAAATGGACTTTTCTTTTTCTCTTTTGGCCTTTTCTCTTCTTTTTCTAAGTGAAAAGAGAGAAAGAAAAAAAGACAACAGAGAAAGGAAGCAGCCGGATGGACAAAAATCCCATTTTCTTTTTGAATGGTTTCAGTTTTCTTTGTAAACTTGAACACATTCTGCAACTAAAACAGAATAAAAGCATAGAGAGATGAAAAAACAGAGAAAGACGCACTCTGAAATTATTTGGTTATAGCAGGCAAACAGGCCAACAAATATAAATCAATCAGCTCTTGGCTTAAGCAAGCTCTTCACGATCTTCCTGTGGTATTTGCCTATTTTATGTATGGCTAGAGAAGGGATAACAATACTCTGAACACAAAACTGAACAGCTGGAGACAACTTGGGTCACGGAAAGCTGTGAAATTCCCCAAAAAGCGCAACCATCCATTGCATGACAGGGAGGTTTAATTGCCTGCTGCTATGGAGCTGCCCACTGGAGACACAAGACAGCTCCTGGCTTGAGATCCCATTGTTTCGCAGCGAGGAGCATGCTTTGGTGTTTGGCTACAACGTAGTTTTTCAAAATTGTTATGGGGGAAATCTTGTCCTTAGTAGAAGATGCTATGGTATTTCCTGTGGCTGCCAAAAATGTGCTGAAATCAGCTGAAATGTTTGCCGACAGGCCTTAAACCCAAGTGATTTGATGTAAGCCAAGACACGAAATCACAAGCCAGTCTGCTAACAGAAATGGCTATTAAAACGGTGTCATCCAGCACATTTAGGAAGCGTCATTTGCCCAAAACCTAATGCCTCCAGCATCCATCCTTCAGCAGCCTGGACAACAGTGAACATTTTCATCTTAAAAGCGCCTGGGGGAAAGACTACTGTTTGCTGGTGCCACCTTCCCCACGGTGAGGAGGACCCAGCTTCCAGCTCCACATCTCAGGGCTCCGTACTGAGCAGCTCAGCAGGTGGGAAAAGCCAGTCCAAGAGCAGAGCAGCGCTGGTGGGATCCACAGACCCAGAAATGTTGTGGCAGCATCGAAAACTTCTCTCTCTCAAACAAAACTTCAACCCCTCTCAGATGGGATCGGCTCTCGCTGCTCAGCATCCAGCCTTTGCAGTCTGCAGTCTCCAGCAATAGGAAAAAGCTTCTGATTTTGTTGAAACATCTTCATCAGACTTACCCTCCTTCAGTTCTCGATCTGGTTTTGGCATGGGTTTCTTTGCCAGGGACAGCCGGGGCCCATCCTCTGGTTCACTGCTAATACTTGATGGGACACTGACAAGCAAAAGAGAAGAGGAACATCATGACTTTGGCCACAGATCTCCAGTTCTTGTGCTGTTTTGCACCCTTTGGAAACCAATACATGGAAAAAACAGGCAAATTGGTACTTTGTACAAATGTCACAACCATGAAAGTAGAAGTCCTCACCCTGTCCTGTGGCAAACTGTGTTTTTCTGGTAATGGAAACAACAGCTTCCACCAGCAAAGCACAGACACCAATGAACCTGGACAGCACTACTTGCCTCATTGACCAAGTTCCCTCTAGACCATTGCTGGTTTTGAGGCACTCAGCTAAAATGAGGTGCTTGTGGGAATGTTTGTAATGGTAAGGGGCCAAGGGCCCTAGTTCATCCATGATGGTGTGCTGGGGCGGATGGGCAGCACCACTCTCATGGCAGGCTGGTTAACCCATCACGGGCACATCCCATTAACCCCCCTGCGGGGACTGGGGAAGCCACGGACTCAGCTGGAGTGGGTGATGGCTCACCTGTGCTCATCCTGGCGGGCGCCGTACCTGTTCCAGTAGTTCTGCAGGAAAAGAGAGAGGTTGTGCTTCTTAATTTAATGCTCCAGCCGAAGCCAAGGAGCTACCTGCTCTGCCTCACACTTGGGGACATCATCCAGCCTCTCTGGTATGGGTCCATCCCACACAACTTTGGGTCACCAAATTGAAAATGTAACCCCAACCCAAACTGGCATCGTATGACAAGTACAGAGGGAGCGCGGCTTGCCCAGCCTTCTCTGTCCTACCCCACCACCATGGCAGTGGCTGAGACAAAGCCAGGCACCGTGGCAGGAGAGCTGGACTAGGCTGGGTCTGCTTCTCCTTCACCCCGTGAACGGCTGCCTCCCTTGCTTTGCCATCACCCTTTTCCCACAAGGAACAAACCGGGTGAAGACCCAGCTCCTGAGTCACCTACGTGGGACTCGCTTTACAGGCAAGAGAGGCAGGGGAAGCTGGTCTTGTAACTGTGAACTCCTAAAGGTCCTTGCTATATCAGACCCAGGCATTACCGGCTCCGTGTAGGTGTATCCAAGGCCGGCCGCAGCCACCTGCAAGAGGTGAGACTCCAACTTATGGCGCCTTAGCAGCATTTTGGCTTCCTGAAAAGCAGAGGAGAAGGGGAGTAGTTGCATGTGTAGCTTTCACAAGATACAGTCAATACACATCTGATTCAACAGAGGTTTAATTTTCACACAACACCACAGACTCCTATGGGGTGAGGGATGCTTGGGTCATGCCTTAGAGCAACCCTGGACACAGGGCTGAGCCACTCTCTACGTTACAGAAGGGGAGGTGTTCAGCAACTCATTCGGGAAGCTTGAATCCCCAAAATACATTTGCATAGCTGGCAGAGGGTGCTGACCACCTCGGAAAGCCTCTAAATATCTGGGCACGAGGCTGACGGGAGAAACCCCAGCTGCAGAGCGGGAGGCAGGTTCAGGCTGGTGGAGAAGGGACCCTGGCTGGGCTGTGCCTCCTTTCCCCATCTGCAACGTGGAGCCCATCACCCCGTGGTGGGTGGGCTGCAGCATCGCAGCCTAGGATGCACTCGGGGCACTCGGACAGGGACCACAGAGCACAGCCAGCTGGGTGTGTATGTTCCATCAGAGGGCTTTTTTTTTGAATGAAAAATTCATAAACAGAATACCAGGTTTTCTCCTAGAAAATTACTTAGCAAAGCAAAAATCAAGTTTCTTTTTACAGAAAACTTCAAAACACTGGAAACAAAGACATGGTTTTGTCAACTTCAGTTTTCTTCCTAGATTCACTTTGCAAGAAGAAACAATAATTGTTCTTGTTTTCTCTTTTCTCATTTCCATTTCTTTTTTATCATTTTTCCAAATTCACCTTGATTTTCCTGGAAATCAAGGAATTCCTAAGGGAATGGAAAATCCAATTTCTGTGTACCCTCTGCTTACGGCGCAAGGGGAATGAGCCTCAGCAGGGCTGGGACCGGATGGGAGGAACTTCTCCTCTTCTGCATCGTGAGAAAGGCAGCCCCAGGGCCGCAGATAAAGGCTGCCCGGACCGGAGAGGAAGCCTGTCCCGTGGGGTGACCGAACACACACTGTTTGGTTGTTTGACCCCAACCTAACCCTGTGATAGCAAAGCTGCTCCCTGCAGAGCAGGCTGAGTGCCGAACTCCAAGCTCAGTGACTGGAGAGTAAAGCTGACATCCCAACCTTCCCTTGGGAAAATATTTCTCAGCCCTCTCTTAACGGAGGTTGCCCTCTGCTCAGTGCTTCGGTGCATTCCTCCTCCACATCTCCTCCAGAGCACTGAACGCGGGGAGGGCTCACATTGTTGAGGCACTCGGTCATTGCCCTTCCTGCCCTTGCTTGGGTTCTGCTAAGCTGATGTCCCCATTTAAAGAAGATCCTGGCCTCCAGCTTCTCCTCCACACCAGTGACTCTGGACTTGCACCCCAACAATTAGCAGCACCAGCTAGTCCAGCATCTCCGCATCTGTTTTCAAGGCGGTCCCCACTGTGGGAAAGCTGCCAAGCTGCTTTTATTTCCAGCTGATGTTTTTGCTGAAGCCTTCCACCACAGGCTCTTAGGCGACACTCACTCTCACCTTTCTGGGTTTGACCGTGTCTGGATCCATCGTACCTTC
Organism: Charadrius vociferus; assembly: GCF_000708025.1. Classification (NCBI taxonomy): domain Eukaryota; kingdom Metazoa; phylum Chordata; class Aves; order Charadriiformes; family Charadriidae; genus Charadrius; species Charadrius vociferus. The sequence continues at coordinate 2,521,021 of NW_009647955.1, forward strand.
CAAGAGGCCCTCGTAATAACCTGCGTTCTCCAAGACATCTTCATCGTCCGGGTGGAAGAGGAGGTAGGACTTGGCACACTCCAGGGCTTTTACGTAGTCACCGACTGGGAGGCAACACAACAGTTATCAGGGGAGCAGAGAGGGGGACACAGCCCTGCCGGCAGTGCCGGGGGCTTGTGCTGAGCACGGCAGGGCAGAGCCAAGGAGGGGAGCCGGCAGAGAGGGAGGACACAGCATGAGCTCCCTGTCAGCTCAAGGGTGAGCCCGGCACTTTACAAGGCTCTTTTGATGCAACTTTGTCTTAACCGCTCCATTCCACCACCAGGGAAACTGAGGCACAGAGACATGACTTCCCTGAGGTCATGCACAGGTTGGATGGTGTCCAAATTGGATCCAAGTGGATGTGCAGGATGTGGATGCTATCCGGCAGCAAACTGCCTCCCTGCATCTCACAGGGCTCTGGGGGGTTTTACCCACCACATTAAATCTCTAATTGAGCAGAGGAATAAAAAAGCCTGTACACCACGCATGAAACACTGCTTTCTTCCCATTGCATTGAGGAATGAAGAACCTTTAGGTTTGAGCAGCAATTTTGACCCTCCCACATTCTGCCCTTTTCAGGAAAGAGCTCTTAGCACAAGTCTGAGATAGCAAAATTCTGCCTGGATTTTCTTTTATGTAACAGAACATAACAAAATGCCACATAGGACCAAACAACAGGCAATATTTTATAGCACTGCCAACTCTTGATATTTTTCAATGTTGCCAGCTCGTGCAACTTTACTATGAATCTTAAAATGTTTGGTAATTAGCAAAAATTGGCAACTTGGTATAAACTTGGGCTAACTTGCATATCTATTATATATTAATTTAGAAAATGTATCAATTGGTTTCAGAAAATGTGAAACATATAAATCCCCCAATCTTCAATATCAAAAGGCAAATGAAAGGACCCTAAAAAAGCATGATTTATTTAAAGAATAATAACATTTAAGCTAAAGGTTGGGCTTTTAAAATCTGGCTGATGATTTGAAACCATTTTACAAAAACACTTAATTGCATTTCAGTCAACCTAAAAGGGAAAGGACTTTTGAAGAGACGATTTCCAATGATGTCCTCTGCTTCCTGACGCTTTCAGACCATGCTGCTGCATCACTGTAGCACAGGCATCATGGGGAAATATCCTGATTTCCACATGAAACAATTCCAACTTGTACAAAATGTAACAAAACTCAGCAAGCGCTATGAGGAACAGAAAGACAGCCTTTACCTCTGTAATAGGCAAACTGCAAGTAGTCGTAATGGAGGGGAAGGAAATTTTCGATGGGAGAGATACGGCCTGAACGCGTGGCGAGTTCTCGGACACAGTCATGTTTGCAAGCCAGGACTTGCATGTAGTGATCTGCGAAGAAAAGAAGGAGAAGGCTGTCTGAACTGAGAAGGATGGGGATGGTGCTGAGACGAGGACAGACAGAGATTAAATTCCCCCAACCGAAGGACGTGGAAGTCAAGCTGTCCTGGCCCAGCAGGAGACTGCGCACCTAGAGAAAGAGCTCAGGCTCCTTCCCAAAGCCAGTGGAGAGTTGCAGCCACATTTTTGCCCCCGTGGAGAAATGCCTTTCTCCTTCTGTCAACTGTAGAGGGAGCTTGAGCATCTCTTTTGTGTACCGGGAGATGCTGCTTCTGCCCGGGAAAGCTGGGTGGGTGCAGGGACCTGCAGGTGGCAGGTAGCTCTTCAAGAGCCAAACCAAAAACGAGGACACTCACAAAGCAAATGGAGATATGAAGACAGGGTGGCCACGTGTGCTGCCACACGAAAGCCATCTCCACACTCCCTTCCCTCAGCTCACCTTTAATCCTCTCCCCTCTGCAGCAGGAACACTCCCGAGCACACGGGGGTGTTTAGATAAGAGGGGTCGGTGCAGCTTCCCGAGCACAGCCGAGCAAGGCACCTGTGCCACGAGCGGGAAAGGTCTAAGGTGCAAATATGGGCAGCAAAATCCCTGTGTTTGCTGCTTCTCGAAGATGAGATATCTCGCAGGGAAACGCAAGCACGTGGTAAACATCTGCCATTAGCAAGGTTTCTTAATTGGTAGGAGTCCACAATATAGGCGTTGTATCAGCTGTACAGTTTCGAAGCCAGCGCTGACATCTGATTCCAGTTTGGAACCTTTGCTGCAATGTACTTACAAATTTTCTTTGCTTGCTCTGTCTCTGCACACCATTAAAAACCTTAAGAAACAAACACGGGCTTGAAAAAAAAAAAAACATGTGCTCAGCTACCAAAGCATTTCTCAGAGCTGCCAAAAAAACAGCCTGAGGAATTTGCAATGAAATCAAGTGGAAACTCAAAACAGTCCCCCATTTGCTCTGGGCAGGTAGCCTGAGTAGTTATCTGATTTACCATACACATCCAGGGTATTACATTAGGAAGGTGAGAAGGAAAAGGACATAAATAATTCTGTTGTAATTTAAACCTGTTTAAGCATCCTAGACCTGGAATAATCCATCACTGAGAAGCACTGCCTTTTCTCGGTACTGTTAGGGCGCCCTAGAAACAGGCTATATAGACTGGAATCAATTCACTGAAATGCATCTGTCCCTGTGGCAGAGAGGTGAGAGTGTTTCAGCCCCATGCAGCAGCACAGCAAATCAGCTTGGGACTGAAAAGAGAAACAAGTTTTGAAGAAATTTAAACTCTCTTTTCTTGGTGTGTTAGTATTCCCACTCCCTGCTGAAACATCTGGGGCTGAGCGCCCTGGACCCAGGGGCAAACTCTGGATTATGCTGTCCTGCAAGGAACCACTTAGTTCCCTATAGCAAAACAGCTGCATTACGGATCTTATATCCCTCCGTGTGCACTCACTTCTCTGTTTCTTTGGGTGCCTGAAAGGCCCTGGGGTTTGGAGTTGTTATTCCCAGGCATATCTGGCCAAGCACTTGCAGAGACCATCTGGCTTGTTCTCACTCCCAGCCGATGTGCTGGGTTGAGGACCACCGCACCATGACCACGCTCTGTATGGTCCGGCACAGAAGCATCTTCTCTGCTCACTGGGGCTGCACTCGACTTGCACAGCACAGAAACAATTAAACAGAGACTAGAAGTTGTTTGATGCTTGAGCAGCACCTTTCAGTGATAAGGAAGGTGGCTTTTCTTCACCACTGAATGCTGCTCTCTTGGAGGGCTCGATATGGCCCTTGGTGTCCTGGTCATGGCTTTAAAAGCAGGCATGGTCAGCTGACAGTTACACTGGTACCAAGTCAGCCCTTACACCACTTCTCATATATTTTGCGTGGGTAAATAAACCCAACAAAGGCAGCTTCCCATCCGGTATGTTAGTGGTTTCTCATGTTGGTCATTTCAATTAGATTTCCTGTCTCGACACAAACAGAATTATGCAAAACCAAAAAACAATCTGCGTCTGAATGAAGTATTTTCCACACAAGAAGCAAAACTCCAGAGCTTGATGCAACTCCAAGACCATAAGCAGATAAATAAGATTTCTGTCACCAAACAAACCTTAATTTATTGCTCTTCTTTCCCTTATGACTAATTAAATGTAATCTCCTTTCTACTGAGAACGAACCATTTTAATCCCCTCTGGCTCAGAGCCACACATGCAAAGCTGAAGATTACATAGCGATATTCAATTCTCTCCAGAGATTTCAGTCAAGATCATAATTAGGTGGACCTCCGCTAATGACAAATCCATCCTTTTGGATGGGGAGGAAATCTATGTTCTGAGCCTTTTTGGCAACTTTCCTGGCCATCTGGAGCATGGCCAAGAGGACTTTGCTGCTCTCTCACATGCACTGAAAAACAGAGAAAATATAAGCAGAGGCCAGCGATGTCTGATTCCAGTGAGGGATCTGAGACTGTGTACAAGGGGAAACTGAGGCAGTTTGTGTTAAAGCACCTATACTTTCAGTGCTTACAGAAAGCTGCAAATGCTCCTCACATCTGGAAATGCAATTTTTCTAGCCCAGCTTCTATTCAGGACCAAAACGAGATGTTCTCGTTCCCCGTTCTCTGGATTTGCATTTTCTGGCCTTCCAAGTGCCTCCTGCAGCATTACTCACCAGCAGCAGCGACGGAAGGGAAGGCACTTTACCAAATCCCACCAAAGGCCCAAACTCAATAGTTAAAAACATTGCAGGGTGAAGGGTGAGAACCCTAAAGATGCAAAAAGATCTCACCTGCAATAGCTTCGTAGAGGCCAGCCTTATATTCCAGGTACTCGTGCTCCTCAAATCTCTGTGGTCCCTCGCACATGATCTGGCAATCTTCATCCTCGGTGTAGTACCCTTTCAATGCGCGCTCCAAGAAGTCAATGGCCAGCTCGTACTCCTCCTTGTCGTAGTGCCTTACTCCGGCACTGTAGTCCTCCTGCAAAGTAGACAGGCAGAAGACAAGACCATGAGTGGGCTACGCTGCTCGGACCACAGCATCCTGCCCTTGCCGACTGCAGGTGCTTCTCATAAGAATGTAAAAGCAGGCAGGGACAGAACAACCTCCCCAGGTACCTACCAGACATAAGCGGTTGTACCAAACCATGTTTAAGCCATCAGTGGACTTTTGGACCAACGGAACCTCATAAACCTGCCTAAGTGCTCTGCTGAACTCCTCCATACTTAGGAAATCCTCACTGCCACTGCTGGATTATGCATTATGTGAAAAAGAATTCCTATTCTTTATTTTTACCCTCCTACCCAAAAACTACGCTGAATGCCAAGGGAAAAGACTGCTCTTGACCCAGGCAGATCTGTCTTAGAATAGCCCCTAATGAGCACCTCCATTAATTACACCAAACAGACACTCCTGCTTCCCTGAGTCTTGGGAAATCAGAAAGTTGGGGGTAGCCTTGGCATCTGTGTTGGGCTTTTGCTTTGAGGAGGTGGAAAAAGCTGTCAGTCCTCTGCCTGCCACCCTACACCCTCTCCAGCACAGCCATTCACCTGCACGTACTCTGCCCATGTGGGAGAACCCAGCTCAAAAGAAACACACATAAGCCAAGATCAGTGCCCATGGAGGTGTTCATCAAAGCTGCCTGCTGATGCCTGTTCTCAGCCATGGATGACACCAGAGTTGCCCAAAGAGAGGGACCAGGCTGGGGATGTAGCCATCAAACAAAGAGCAGGGAGTGCCTTGAAAAAGCAAGAGCTGGCTCGCCTTAAAGGAGAGCGCTGAAAGGGAGAGTTTGTTTTGCTGTATTGTAATACGGACTTCGGCCAGAATGTCCCCATTCATAGATGATGCTGTCTTGGCCTCCTAAATCCCTTCTCGCCAGACTCCCTGACACTTAAGCCGGGCACCTCTTTACCTCAGACTCACCATGTGCTGCTTGGCCTCCCGGTCAATCAAGCTGACCTTCCCTGCCGTGGTCTTGTAGTTCTCGATGTCCTGCTGTATCTCCATGTGCTCAGGGTTTGCCATGAAGAAGGTGTGAGCTGCGTTTGCTGCCTCCTCCAGCTTGTTCAGCTGTAACAAGATAAGAAAGACCAAGTGCGTTGGTGATGTAGGAACACAGCAGTTTATGCTGCACTCTCTGACACTCTGACAACCTTTTGACCCCACTGGACTGGGCAATGATGGGATAACCAAGGAAAACCTGAACACAGAGGCTGCAGAAAACATGAAATGAGAGGAAAGCCCAGTGCAAGGGAAATTGGAAGAGACTGAGCCCCTGAGAGCCAGACAGGTCATTTATCTGTCTGCAATGTGGTCTATCGGTGATGGGGTCCAGCCTATTTTCCAACTGCACATCCTCTGAACTCAGCTACTCCAACCCCCTGCACAGTCCCAGGTGGAAAGATGCTCTCATGAGATATGAAACGGAGAGAGGAGGGGAAGGCAGCTGCTGAGACTGCTCTCTCTACAAGCCTTGGAAGCTGAGCTACGTCCAGGCTGAGGGCTTCTACTTGTAAATGGGGACTTGGGACCTTTTATTAAGCTCAACTCTGTATAGCTGCAAAAGGCCAGACTCTGCTGATAGTGGCAGAGATATAAAGAGGAGTTTATCTTGGTCTATCAAGTTACTTTGGATTTAGTGATTCAGAACTGAGACCAGACATTAGTTTCACCCTGGAGAAAGCCTTGTAAACAAACAGAAATGCTAGTGCTCAACACACCCACAGCAGCTGCCGGGGTTCAGGGAGCAGGAGAGATGTTCAGGTGAAACATCTGCATGATGTGCATGATCTGCAGGAGAGAGCCCGCTTCCATGGCTAATGCACTTGCTCCTCAAAGAAAGGCAACACTACTGAGTACCAGCAAAGTGCAGAGTCAGGTCCCCTGGGATACGTCTGCAGTCTGAGCAGGCTCTCCCAAGCTTGTCAGCCACGACCAGGCTAATGCTAGCCCTGGCAAGGCTGTGTCCAAGTGTTCTCCTTGATAGCAAAACCCACACTGAATGCTGTGCTGCTGCTGCTAGGCTCCTCCTGAGGCACCGGAGCCAGCGAGCTCAGGCACGTCTACGCTATGCTGCCATCATGGTACGGCAGCTTATCTGCAGAACCCTGCACGTATATCTACCAGGCAACCCAACCGGCAAAACGACGAGAACCAAAAGAGAGACCTGCAGAAAAGCATGAGCTCACACCCTGTTATCCTACACCTGGAGCAGGGCAGAGAGCCCCTCTGAGGTGACCTGAGACCATGGCTGCCCTCAAGACCCTTCTCATCCCTGGGAGACAACGGTGACTTCCTTGGGGCTCCTTAACACTGGATTAATAATTGCATACACTTAATGAGCATCAACTATAGCTTGCCTTTCAGCCAAGCCATGAGAAACACCCAAAACCTCTTTCAGTGAGCCCCTGGGCACTACCTAGTACTCTGCATTTCTCAGGGGCTCAGAGAGCATACAGACACTCATCACCAGCCAGGCATATAACAGGTTTCATCTCTGACGTATGACTGTCTTCAGAGATGTGGCTGAACTGCCAATTGGGTGAGCAGCCCCCTCCCTTGTCAGCAAGTTGCTTGTCACCTCTGCCAAAGTGTTTGCAGCCATCTTTAAAATTAAAATACCCATCCGATAATACAGGAACTCTGGTTGAACTAAGTGGGACTGACATCTGGGTGAAATCACGGGGTTTCCTCCTTGAGGGATGCCCTTGTCTATGTATATCCTATGGCAATTTTGCACGTGTGGCTTGTGAAAGCTTTAGGGTGAAAAAATGCAAAGGATTTGCTCAGGGCACTTGGCTGCAGCAACACCATGGCAAAAAGTCCTTTTTTATGCCAAACGCTGCTCTGAGCAGGAATAGCTGGAGTGGGGCAAGGGCAACAGGTTCGATTCGGCTGGATAAGGAGAGTTCACCTGGAAGCACCGAGCCAACACCAAATCACTCGGCAAATCTGTTCCTCTTTGGAAAGTGGAGCTGTTTGCTACAGTTACTAAAATACGTCAGATCTTTAGCTGGCAGAATGATGCCTCCTTTCCTACTGTATGTAAAGCTTGGCAAGACACGTGAAAATACAGCTGAAGACATGCATTATTTTTGCGAGGCGACCTTCTCTAAGGGTGGTGTGGAGAGAGTGTGTTTTGGCTGTGAAGGAAGCAGCTGGTGCCTTTTGAATCTCCACCCTCGAACACCCTTTCCAAGTGGCAAATATTAAAAAATTACTGTAACAGGCTTCCTTTGGCTTCTCCTCAAAACAAGGTGGAATTAGAAAGCTCAGCAAGTTGCCAAAAGCAATTTTTGCATTAAAAAAAGTAGATAGATAGATAGATAGATGGAGGGATGATGGTGATAGGGAGCCCAGCTTAAAGGCGAGGGAAGCAGGGAAGATGTGGAGCACAGCAGGACAGGCACCAAGCCTCCTTGTACACAGCGAGTCCCCCAGAGAAGCACCCAGCGCTTTCATCTGGGCTGTTTAGATCAGGACAAGTGCAAACACAGTCTGCAGAGCAAACAAGGGGGCTACCCTGAGTCAAACTGGTAGCAACTGGAGCATCATGGCTGTTGGAAATCACTGGCTGAGCTTGTCAGGGATGCCTGGGTGGTTCTGATAGGGAGACACTGAATGGGAGCTGACACCCAAATCTACCAGGGGATTTGTGAAACTGGCACTTTTATATCAGACGAGCCGTTCCAGACACACTCTCACATTGCTCGCTGGGGCATGCAGATGTTTTGAAAGCAGGTGCCTGGATATATGAAGATCTTTTGGAGAAAAAGCCCAGCCATCGCCACGGGCAAGACTCACGCCAGGCGGGCACTCTCCTACCCCCCCTCTGCTGCTCCAGCACAGCCAAAATTGCTTGTCTGGTTCCCAGAAAGGCCAGGGCAGAGCTGGCTGAAGAAGCACGCGTGAATACCTCCGAAAGGAAGATGAAAGCTCCGGTCAGGCAGCATCTCAGCCCATTCCCCAGAGTTGCCCTTTGAACACCAAAGCACCGCTGTGCTGCAGTGCCCACAGAAACGCAAAAAATTTGCCTTGTGTAAACTTCAGAAGTTTTTCAAGGTTAGCTCTGTGCTGACAACCTATGCAGGGAAGCCAGCTTTTACTGCAAAAACAAGATCTATTCCAGTCCTTCGCCTGGAGTTTTCCTAAGGACACCACTCTCCACCATAACCCCTTGGCTTCCCAGCAGCTGAGCAAAATGATGGTGAGAATTTTTTATACAGGACAGCACAAAAAAAACCAAAACCAAAACTCTTCAGTGTAGAAAGAATCTTTTTTTTAAAAAAGAGAGACGTTCCTATTTAGAAACATACACCCCATCCTGAAAAAGCTCGTCTCAACATAATCCCATCCTGGAAAGCTCATCGCAGCTGGGCAGCATCTGATACAGGATAAAGGACCGACCAGAGCATCTCACAATGGGAATTTTCAGGTCCTGGTAAGTGTAGGTGGGACTGCCGCCGCAGCCAGTAATTAGAGAGGTCAAGATGGGGCAAGAGGTTTGTCAGAGACACATGAGCTGCTGACCTGATCCAGAGGATTGCTATTAAGCCACTATTTGAGCTGCTCACGAGAATTGCGTTCTTCCACGCCGCACCACAGAGTTCTGTTCACAGACAACATCCTGCCTGTGCAGACTTAAAAGGGACCAAATGCATCTCAGCCAGGGAACTGGTCCCTCGAGACGCAAGCTGCAATAGTCTGTTGTGGGGTGCTCTTTTTTTACTTTGGTTCTAGCTCAGAAAGCTATCAAAAACTGTCACAGATCCTAGGATGGGCTTAGTTCTTCCTGGATAAAATCCACCCCTGTGAGATAGGAAGAGTCTGATTTCCAGACACAACAGAAAATCCCTTTCCCACCCTTGAAACAAGGTTCACACTGTGCCTAATCCTGCTGGCTCTACACAGCAGAGATGACCTTTGGATTTTGCTAAGTGGACTCAAAGCAGAACATTTCAACTCAACACTTCTCAATTTATCATGTCCCATATCTGCGTTAGAAACATTCAAGTAACAGAAAGAAGCCAACAGCTGCTAAGTTTTGGGGAGTTTTTAAGTGGATGCGTGTATATAAAAGCAAATTCCTAACTGGTAAGACACGTTCAGAGACTAGCACTGACATTAATTATGAAACACTCTGGGGAAACTTTTGCCAAAACACTCTGAATTCAAAAGGAGCAGGATATTTTGGTGTTTAAAGGTCTGGGCCGGGACTCAGGACACCTGGGCTCAGTTCCTGGCCCTGTCACAATCTCACTGTGCAGCCATTGGAAAAAAACATTTTGTTTTCTTTATGCCTGATTTTCCATTGTTTTAAATGAATAACAATAAAAATAATAGCATTTGTCCCACAGGGTAATCACTTTGTTTACTTAGATGGCAAGCAACTCGGGGACCATAAGCACAGGCAAGAATGTAACACAAGGGGATTTTGATCTTTGTGCAACCATCACTGAATGAAAATCAGCAAGGAAAAAATGACAACGGTAGAATCACAACCTTAGTATGTGCTCCAAGGTCTGCTTGTTCACCCCACTGGAATGAGATCGCTGGACTACCGCTGCAGCTTTCTACTGAACCAACCCTGGGTATTTCGGCCAGAGAGGACACACGAAATCAGACCATCAGCCCTGAGAGAGCCCTGGGAAGGCCCTGTCCCTTTGGATCTTACCATGCCAATGGCTAGACCCAAGAAAGGGAGAACACAATGTTTACGTGCTTCTGGGTTTTGATGCCGAAAAATAGGTTTTTTTCCTCATTCAAATGTTAGGAGTGTTTCATTTCACATTAAACCAGGAAAGTTATTTTAAGCAGCAAAACCTCAGATTAAAGAATTTCAGCAAACTGCAAATGCTCAGTTTCATCCCCATGGGAATGAATTTCAATGGGACTGCAACTTCCAACCTGCAGTAGCGGCTTGGATTAGGAAGGCTGTTTTAACCGGAGCATTAGACAGGACCAAACACAGGCTGGAGAAAGGACCTTGAGTGAACATCTTGAGCATCGCTATACAATCGATGCCAATTCTCACCGATAACAGCTGAGAAAATCCTTTATGGAGCCTTCATGGGCTGCACGATGAAACACGTAATATAATGTTGACAGTTCCTTAATAGTTCATTGTTATTCTTGTACCTGTTGAACTATGTATCAGCCCGTAAACTCCATGTTGAGCAATCTAATTTGTACCTGTAAGGCCACTGTCACCAACCTGCCATTGTTAGGAAATAAACTGTCTTGCTGGAATATGTCTAACTTGCTATTTGATTTTATCATCACTTCAGCTGCTGCGTCCCTCAAAGAGAAAAACAGAGGACTCACCTCATGGCTAATGCCCGCCCAAAAACCAGCTCAGACTGGCTCACCTCCACATGCAGGCACATGCCCCGAATTCACACCTGCCCTCACTATTTGCAGATGAATGAATTCTGACCAAAGCTTCTCTTGTGCCAAGATGCTCAGCAAGCTTGCATAAACCCCTAGCCCCTTCCCTAGGGGGTACGCCACACAACAGCACCATGGGTTTAGCTACACTGACCCTAAACTTGCGGTCCTTAAAGTTTGCTCTCTGGTGCTTGGCAGTGGGGAGAAGGAAGCGGAAGAGGCATCACGCCAGGTCTGGGAGATGACCATCGCACAGCTTTACAGTCTGCTCTTGCAGCTGATGGCACGGTGCGCCGTACCACCACCACTGATGTTGAACACCGACATAGTGCCATTTATGAGGGGGGGGAAGCAGCTGTAGCCAGAACATCTACAGGTGTGCGGGTGCTCCCAGCTCACACTGCAGTTTTCATGGCAAAACCAAGGATAAAACAGGTGAAAAAGCCAGTGGATTTTAGAGAAAATGTAGACAAAGCAATATCGATTCTGACTGCCTGAGACCAAGGCTCACAGGGCATGATATAACCAAGATCTCAGACTATTATTGACAACGAGTTCCCATTTCATTGAACATATTATCAGGTATCAGCCACTGTCATCCATTCTGTGTGAGTGTCATAATCCAACCTGTTACTATATTAAGGTATTTTCAGCACTGTTTGAATTCAAACTTCTTTTTCAGGAGGAGAGGACAAGTAAGGCTTATACACTGCAAAATGCATCAGATCCAGGCTTATGCACTGGAAAATGTGTCAGAACCCTCAAAACCCCAGCGTTTCTTGCCATGCCAAGACTGGACCTACCTGCCCATAACCTCCGTTAATTGCTGAGTACATGGACCTGGCATGGAGCTTGTGAGAAAGTATTTCAAACTGTGCAGCTGACCTAGAAACCGAGGCTCAAACCTTCAGACAACTCCTGGTTTGCTGAACAGATATTGTTTTTTTAAACTTTTCCATAGCTCCGCTGCTGCTGTGTTGTATCAAAGGCTTAGTGCGCTGGGCTTTGCAGAGGAGGGAGGCTCTGGAGTCGGTAAGCACAGACAACAAGAGAAATAAAAGGTTCAGTGTCATGAAGGATTAAACTCGTTGTGTCTATGCAGAGCTTACTGCCTGGGCGAGTAGAAGCAAGTAGCAGTGAGATAGCTATAAATAGCATGTGACCTCGTCTCAACTATTTTACTATTGAAAACAGGGAAGGAAGAAATTATCCAGAGAAGTTAATAAGCAAGTTTTCCCTCTGCTGATGGGATCGCACATTCACAGAAAGATGCTTGAGCTGTTTGCAACCCACAACGGCACCCACTGACCCCTCAGAAACACTAAAATCAGACAGGAAGGCAAGCACATGGCAGACAAAGGCCTTAGCCAAGCGTAGGGAATTGGTACCAAGTGACGAAGATGTGAAGCAGCCTTAAGTTCATTAACACACCATCCACTGCTCTCCAAAGTGTTTACCAGTTCTTTGCCTTCCACCTCAAGATAAATAGGGTTGGTTCCCCCCTCCTTGCTACTACTGTGACGGGGGGCAGTAGCGATGCCTTCCTGGAGGCTCCACATGCATCTTTTCAGAGGTCTTCTCCGTTTTCAAAATGCAGACGACCTCCACTGTGCTTTGGACGGTTCCTCTCAAGCCACCCCAGCACGCCACGCTATGTGCTGCTGCTCATCAGTTGCTCTGGTAGACCCAAATGCAAAACAGACAAAATTTGGGGGATTGGCACAGGGAAAACTCCTCATGAGAAAGGAAACTTTGGAAGTATTTGGGGTTTTTTGTTATTCCAACAAGCAATTTTTCAGTACATAAACATATGCAGATTGGTAGGTACACGGTCAAAAGAGCTGACTAGACGTTGAATTAGTCTCCAGAAAGCGGCAGATATTTGGAAATTTAAAACTAAACTGAACAAACCACTTCAGTATTGCTCATGGAACAAATTATTTCAATTAACCAAGAGAGAAATCAGATTTCCTAACGAATCTCTCACTTGGGCCACGCTGGCAGTATTTTACGTAAGCATACACATGTATGCGCTGAGCTGCACCCCCCTGCCTGAAAAGGGCATTTTGCATTGAGAAAACAAATCAGACTACGAAACTTCCTTCCTTCCCTCTCCTACACGCTCCTCTTAAACCGTTCCCAGGCAGGTAAGGATGAAGATTTTTCAAAGGTTTCCGGCTGTGCATTATATGCTTCAGTGCACACGCGGTGTAACAAATACTGCAGGAGGAGCAGGGCGTTCCTCACAGCAAGTGACTTGCAAAAACCACTTCCCAGCAGAAAAGACCCTTCCCACATAAATCTCGAACACATTGAGGCATCACAGGATTCATCCATGGAGCAAGCAATGGGAAATGTGTTTGTGTTTTCTGAACCTTCTAGCTGACTGATGGAGAAAAACAGTTTCGGCCAGATTTTGCCCTGTGTGAACACTAACATATTCTGATGACAACTAAAGTTGTGTGTGAAACAGCATTTTCAACAAGGAAAAATTCCTAGAATATGCAACGTGGGCTCTCCTGGAAAAAAACAACCCCCCATAGAACCATAGTTTTTAAAAGGGGCAAGAAACCCCTTGTAGATGGGCATCTTCCCTCTGTGCCCGTACACAACAGCTGAGAGCAATGATGGGAGCTGGCAATACATGGATTTCAGCACACTATATTTAAAAAAAAGTGCCTTCTCTGAGCAGACAGCTGGCCAGTCGTCCCCCTCCCTCCAGCTGTGAACACACAACCACGCTGCCAACACAGGACGGCCACACCACAACCAGTGGTGCAAAACACCCCGCACCACGGGAGGGATCTGAGCAGCTCCTCCGAAAGCCGTGTCTGGCTAGAAATGGGCTCCTTCTCTATTTTTAAGGACACTCACCTAATTTGAAGTCTAAGACAAATCTTCCCTTATAATTTTCCTCGGAAGAGGTGGGATGTATTCAGCCCTCAGGAATCTGTGCTGATGGTTACCCATGAGGCTCCTACATCCCAGAGTTTTCCTCGGTGAGGTAATTAGAGATGAGCCAGTGGCCCGTGGAGATGAACAGCATGGGAGAAGCAATACACTTACAGACTAATGGCAACAAGCGGTGCTAGATACTAAAAGATAGGGGGTATAAAGTCAGCCAGGCTTTCCAGAGCTGACATCTTCTCATGCATGTCTTTCCTCCTGTTGTTATAGCATCCTCGTGGCAGCCCCAGTTGTTGCACACCTTGGAAAGTATCAGTCAAAGATTAGCCCGTGCGTTTTAAGCTAATAAAATTGAGCAGCTGGAAACAAACAGTACGTGACTATCCCCTCCTTATGGACCACCAGCAAGAGTTCCGTGGGCCACAGCCTGTTAGACAATGAGCTTTCATCTGATATATTGACTGATAATAGACTGAGAGGCAGGTGATCCCCTGCAGAGAGTCTCGGAAATACCTGGGAGGAGAGAGGTGAGTCTTGCTAACCCGGGCAGCAAGGAGCAAGGGAGCCCTTTGCCGTGAAGGGAGGAAGATCAAGGCTGGAATGCTTCAATCTGATTAAGGCTACAAACTGATGGCATGCTTTTAGGGGAAAAACCAGAACAAAACAAGCTTGGCAGGCAGTTAAAAGGGCTGGGGGGTGCATCATGTAACTGTGAGTCACAGGAGGAAGCAGACAGGGCACTCTCTGAAGCAGCAGAGATGTCGCGGGAACATAACAACATTCTACGTTTCCACAAAGTTTTCCAACCTTGGGAACCCGAAGGCATTTGATTTGGGCCAGAAACAAAGCAAACTCGTCTGTGATGAAAGAACTGAAGCGATGACACAGAGATGGAATGGGGGATGCTCGGGAGAGGATCACTGGACGGTGCTTTTGCAGACAGTCTTGCAGTGTCTAAGATGCCAACACAAGTATAATCCACAACACAGAGTCATTGGCACGGAAACAAACTTAACTGTTTATTCTAAGAAGGATGAAGGCCAAAACACGCTGCAGCATGTCTCTATCAAAAGACTTCCCATCAGTAAAGGATTTCATTAAAACAACTGTGACACACAACCTCCTCTCCCAAAGAGGGGATGAGAGTTATACTCTTGTGACTGAATTGATTAACAAATACAAATTATTCAGCAGTGGTGAATAACCTGGATGCTGTGCAGGACAGGCTGATGCCATCCATGTGCCTACAAGAATAAGGCAAAGCAGCTTATTCTGGCAAACTTCTGGACATCAGTACTTCTGCTTGGAAAGGATCGATGGCATTTCTGCGGTATGTTTGCAAGAATGCAGCAGCACAAGTCAGAGACTGGATCCAAAATTAGCAGACCTGTCACATATTTTCTGTTTTCCAGATTCTGTATTTTTCCTGCTTTTATGTATCTTCCTTCTCTGAGACCCATAAAGCAGCAGCTTTGCAGTTTAGATGTGAAATTTCCCTAGCATCCTGCCTCCCTGCACATTGCAACTAGTCGAGCTGCACTGGTTGATAACATCAGGCACTGGGACAGACTCCTAACCAAGCTGTTTCCACGTTGATGTCTCTATAGAAATAATTACTAAAACACTTAAGAAAAACACAACAGAAAAATCCGAGACGAACAGAAAAATTCTTACAGGAGAAAGTTTCCTCCCTTTCCCGGGTTTAGCAATGGCTCAGCACCTTTTAAAAGAGTCAGACACGATGAGCTGTTGAATGTCCTTCGGGAGCCAAAGTTTCCTGTGAAAATACATATGCTTGTCTGCTGTTCCTCAACATCATCCAAACAGCTACGCGTGCCTCTGGAAAACGCCTTTCTGAGAGGACTTGTGGATTACTCATGACCATCCTGGAGCCAGGAAGCCCCGCTAATCTGCTGATAAAATGACACTCCTTTTTTGCAGCCCTTTTCTGAGGGAAATAAGAGGTTTGTCAAGTGGCTTATCTAAACCCTGTCCCAAGCCTGAAGACTGCCTCTCCCTACCTTTTCCCTGAGCAACAGAAAGGTCATCTCCTACAGCAGGTACTGACTGACCCTAACAGTGATTACGGTCAGTTTATTTTATCAACATCAGAGTGTTTGCTTGAAAAGCAGAGTGCATAGCCCTGAGGGTGAGCTGCAAACAGGACTGTGCTATCTCAGAAAGAAGTTATCTCTCTCTGCCCTGAGCCATGATGGGACAGCAAAGGGAGAAGCAAACAAACCTTAAACCCCAAGGAGAAAACAGTCTCATAACATATCTATGCATTGTCCCCTCACACAAAATCGATGAGAGTCTTCAAAGAAATGTTTTTAATTATGATATTTTTTCCAGACACAATGTTTCTGGAATACCTTTTCCAGGGCTCGAGTCATGCAGCAATGGATCACGACTCGCAGCTGCTGAATGCTTGGAAACCATCGTGATGGTGATGGGCATTAGGCCACTACAGATGATTAAATAAATCATCAGATCACCATTCCAATTCAACAAGCGTTTTGCAAAGCCTAAAGAAGATCTACAAATCAGGGGCGAGCTCTGTTCACCGTGAGGGGAACTGACTGATGGCAAAGGAAAGCAAACTTAAGTGACTTTTGAGAAAACTGCCATCTTTGAAAAGAAACTTCTATGCTGATCTGATAGATTCACCACTACTGGGCCAGCATCGAGGCATTGCATTTATTTTCTGCAAGGAAGCAATGCTTGTAGAGAAAGAGAAGGAAGTGAAAAATATATCCATAGTCCTGCAAAAGAAAGGTCTTGCAAGGGGCACTACCGGTACGGGCTGCCAACCTAGTCCAGCCCAAAGGTTCATGTCTCCCAAAAACCTTGCCCCAGCAGTGGCCAGGGATGGACATTTGTGGGCAGAGCGTAAGGACACAGCAGGCACACAGGGAACCTTGCACACAGGGTATTGTCAGCGAAAGCGGCAGCTTACAGGCTTCCCGAATCGGGATTTGCCTCTGGACCACTCTGATTAAAAGCCACTGATGGACCTATCCTCCGGGGAGCTGTGCAATCCTTTCTGAACGTGTTTATACAAGCTGCAATAAATAAGGGATTTGGGAGATTTTAAGACATCGGTATATTATTTCCACCAGAGTAGACGTGAGGCTGAGAAAGACCTACCATGAGGCTGTGTTAGAGTTTGCAGAAGATGTGGGGGTTGCTGCAAATACACCTGCACACACATTTACCTGCCTGGAAGGCAAGAGCCACTGCAGCAGCGCTGCAAACTTCCTCAGGTTCCTGCAATGTTCGTTACACTAAAACTCAAACCCATCTGAGTACAACAGGGATGGGTTTTCACACAAAAATGCATCTTCTGAAATGAAGGCAGATGAAAGAGGGCAGGGGAGGGGGCCCGCAACCCAGCCTCAAATTCAGGACGCTAAGAGTACATCAGGTCTCGAGGGTGCTCTCTTGGTGGGCAGGATGAGTATGCTGACACGAGATGGACTGAGTTGATTTCACAGCGTAACCACTGCCAGACATGTTCTCAGCAAAATCTGACCCTGCAAATTCTGGCAGAGAGGTCCTCTTTCTTTAAAGCTTCTGACTGCTGCAGCTGAGGTTGACACACACAACAAAAGCACGCTGAAGAACCCACCTTCACACACTTCCACCTTTGCTTTATCCAGCACTACTGAAGAAACGTGTATTTCATTTGGAGAGGTCGTAATCCTACCCTTGCAAATGTGACTCTTACCCTACTCCAGCTCCCCAAGCTTTCATGAGCACTGTTACTAATTTGAGAGAGGAATTACTGGCTTTGAGAGAAGAGTAACACCAGGCTCCAGAATGACACCTCCGACACTCAGCCCAGGGGCACGGTACGGACAGCGGTCGCTGCTGCTCAGGCTCTTGGTGCAGCTCCAGCATCTCCTGTGGAGTTACACCAGGGTGAATTTGGCTCGTGCTTCAGCGAGCGAGGCCACATACCACTTGCACAATTGCCTCCATACATGACACACACCACAAGCCTCAGCTGGATTTGCTGCTTCTGAAATGAAAACACTTTGCTCGCTCTCCCCAGCCGTAGGCTTGGTAATCATTACTAAACACTTATCAACTAGACGGCCTTCATTTCCTGAGAGCCTGGACCTAATTACACCAGGAAACGCTACGCTTTTTCTTCAGACACTGCGAAATGCTGGTTTCGGAGCCCTCCTCCTACAAAGTCAAACTTTGCTCTGATTAGCAGAGGGGAGGGGAGGGGAAAAAATGCAGCCAAATCTCAAAAGGCAAACTGCAGTGATTATTCACTGAGGTGCCCTGGCCTCACTCTACATCATTAATAATAACAATAAAATGTCACAGCTATTTCATCTCCTCTCCTTCCCTTATTAATCTTCGCTGAGCCCTGCAAGGCCCCTGCAAAGAGGTATCGTTTTCCCCGGCTTGCAGGTAAGGAGCCTGATGTCTCACGGCAAATCAGAACCAGATCCCAGGGTCGCCAGCTCCTAGCGCCGTTCCTGGAAGGAGTGAAACAAGCCCACTCAGCTCCATCTCTTTATCAGGACATTTGATCCGGCAGTGGGATGAAAGAGCCTTTGCCACATGCGCCGTGCACAGAGCAGTGCTTTCAAATCCCTCCTTTGTGCCACGGGGCCAGCTGCGATGTTGAGTTACAATTGCCTGTTTGTAATAGAGCTCCGAATATCGCCATCGAATCAAACTGTTGGTTAATTAGTGTATTTAAAAAAAAAAAAAAAAAAACACACCTACAAATGCACAGTAATGGAGTTAAAAAGTCCATAGCACCAAATCGCAAGATCTGCTGCTGCAGCAGCATCGGTTTTACCCTGTGAGCTGCCCTGGAGCTGCTGCTGGTCCCAGTGGGTGGCCAAGCAGCGGCTACGGGGGCTGTTTTCCGGGGGGGGGGACCCCACTGGGGAAGAAAGGCGAGGAACACCTGTGCTAAGGGACTGCGTTTCCTCTGACTGAGGTTTCCAGGTAGCAATCCCATTGCCCTGGCTTGGGAAAGAGCCTCCAGAAAGGCAGAGTAGATCTGTGGGCCCTCCCGGTGCTGCAGCTCTCCCTTCATGAGTCAGTAAAAGAGCACCGGGGCCGGGGGGTGGATGTGTCACCTCCCAGTTTGGCCAGTGCATGCGTGGCCAAAGGGGTGTCCCAGGAGGAAGCAGGCACATGTCTCTCCTTGAGAGCAACCAAGAGATGTGCCCTCTGCAAAGGGCTGATCAACAGCACATCCCACAATTCTGACTCTGGGTTGCTCTCCTACAGGTATGCACCTTCACCCTTCTTCTTCCTCCCAGCCAAAAGCTGGAAATAAGAGACAGAACTATTACCCTGGGCAAGAGCAGCTCAAGAACTGGGCTCCTGGGGACTGGCATAATCCAGAAGGGTGGCTAGAGCATGACAGCCAGCCCTTCCCATCGATTGCCCCAGTGTTGGTGACCAAGCACCAAACTGGACACACCGAACAGCCTGAATGAAACAGCGCTGGGTTTTTTTGTACCACCATCCTCCCTGCCCTTCTCCCCGCCCCAGCAATGCGTTGCCAGTGATGCAGTTTATTTATAACCCACAGCACGTCACGCACATGGCTCCGAGACTGGAAGCCTGTGCTCATGTTTCCTTGGCCTTGGCATGTCTGCCTGGACTTCCCCTGCAGGTCCAGCACACCGGGGAAGTGCTGCAGGCTCAGGGTGCTCTGGCAAAGCACTTCTTAACCCCTGACACATATTAAATCCTGACCCTACAGCTCTGCCATGCTTGTAGCAACTTCTGTGGCCCTTCGGCAACGCGGGTCTTCCCATTTCAGGCCAGCAGATGACACTTTTGGGAGCACAGTGCTCGGTGGTGGGCCAAGAGCTCAGTCCTTGGGCAGGGAGGCTGCTGAGCCCTGACAGCGTGTCCCACACGGGCTGCTGCTCAGGCACAGGGATGTCTGTAATGGCTGCTTGAAGAACAGGACTTCAAAGAGGAGACTTCTGTGTTCACCGCTGGAACGAACGCAGAGACAAAATACACTGATAGCTACCTCTGAGGAGATAAATGCTTGGTCTGCACAGATTCCTCTGCTGGGGGCAGATATGGATAGATCCAGGCTGGATGGCAGCCACAACCTGGACAAACTTAAACACAAAGTTCAGCTCCAATTTCTGACACCCTTGTGGCCCTCCTCACTGCGAGCTCTGTTGAGACACACTCCTCCACAACCTTCTTCACGCCAGGGGCTTAAAAGCATCCGCAGTGGTGGGCGATCTTCACTAGTCTCCTATTCAACTGCTGTCTCCTCAGTTTCTCAGCAACATCCTAAAGGATGCGCGTGTCGCTTGCAGGAGCAACACAGGTGCTTATTCCATTACCGCTCGCTTTGCTCTGCCGGCCTGAGGCAGGGAAAGCAGCTGCTTGGTGCGGCTCCAGCGGCGGATGGCAGCCCTCCGGAGAGGGAGCCCCGCCAGCAGCTGCGGGATGAGCAGCGGCCCAGAGCCTGCGGGGTGCCGGATGCGAATATCGTGCGGCGACGTACACGGGTGATGGTGTCTCTCGCAGGGATGCCGGTGGGGATCGCTTTTCTCTCCCCCTACCCCGAGCACAGGCTGCTATTATTACTCACAGCACCAACACGTTCTGCATCCCGCCTCCCGGCTGCAGCCCCATCACTGATGTCACCCCGGCGAGCGGAGAGACGTTACCCGCTGTCTGGGGCAAAACTGTTTTCTAATATGCAAAAAATGAGGAGCTGTCTGCCCTCGGTGAGGACACAGCTGAAGCCAGTGTTTTCTGAGCACTTCCGAACAGAGTCTGGCTTTCTGCTTTTAATTCCTGGCTCTGGTTCTGACGTACTGAGAATTCTTCTACCAGTCACTAAGCATCTCCATGACTCAGTTTCCCTGGTAAACAGGAGCCCAAACCTTCTGGCTGCTGGGAGGCTGAATGACAGCATTTAAATGCCTTGGATGACGTTTCGGGGCTTAAAACATTGCAAGATTTTTCTGTTGATCTTAAAATTATGCACCGGTCTCCTGTAGGAGCTCACTCAATCCTTATAAGTGGCTCTTTGTCACCGTTCCCATCCACACCCTAGTTCCTCTTCGAAAGGCAAATACCATAAAAGGCTGTTTATAGAGACTGAGATCTAGAAAGGAGAAGTCAAATAGGGTCAGGCTCGCTACGGCTTTGCCGTCCTGAGCTGCGGCCAGGGAGGGGTGGCTTCCCGCTCCCCCCGCCATCCGCGGGGAACAGCAGCCCGTCTGTCTGAGGAGACTCCAACGTGGGTGGGTGTCTCCTGCCCCTTCGCAAAGAACCGTTTCATCTCCAGTGGAAATAGCTAAGACGGAAAAGGTAGGTGATGCCAAGACTAAGTAAGAGAATTAGGAAAATAGCAAGCGTCCCTAATCAATCACGCTTGGACAGTGAGGGTTTTATGTGCACAAAGACTTCACTTAAATTCATTTTTGCATTTATCCACAAGAAAGAAAAAATATCTGGTGGCTGAGGGAATTGCCAGATGTTGATTCACCCTTGCTTTCTGCAAATGTTTCCATTTTGTTGAAAACCCAATTTGCAAACCCAGGAACCCTCAAAAAAGAATTATTTTTATTTTTTTTTTAGAAAAGAAAACCTGCAAGCAGCTCCAATGACAGCACATGACGTGGATGAAGGCAGAGGAACTCTGCCATGTAGCAGACTTCATGCTGCTAACTCTTCCCTGGCCTGGGGCAGTGGAACCGCACCAATTGCCCTCTCACTGTCTGGTACCAAGTCTGAGTTTTCCCTAGCATGGAGAAGAGCATGCTTAAAGAAACAGATATCTCAACACAGGGGTTTTTAAAAGAAAATACAGCTAACTATATTAATAAACCTTATTGGTAATGATCCTAACCATCGTCTGGTTCACAAAGGTCCTTTAACTTGCTTAAAGATGATCCAGGGCCACAACTGAGAGGAGCAGAGGCTGAAATAGAAGCCACAGAAGGCAGCGAGGTAGCCAGGATGTAATGACATCCCATGGGACTCACCCCAAACACCTGAGCAGAATCCACAAGGCCTGAGAGATCCCATCACAACCAGTGAGAAGGATCTGCATTTTGCATCTCATTCCAAAGACAGCATCTCCAGTAGAGCAGTCCCTTAGAAACAGTTCAGGGGTTATTCCAGTACCAACTTTAAAAAGGCATCACTTAGGAAATCATCTGTAACTTTGTATCTCATCTCTCATAAGACACAAAGCACACTTGCTCAGCCTGAGTCATCCACAAAACCTACAGCCTAACCAGTAGCTGTGGCCTCCCAAAAAAACTAAACCTACGTTCCGGTCACAGCAGGTAACGGTACACCACAGACCATGTAGTGAACGGTGGATTTCCCAGACCCCGCACACCACCACGCACCGCTAACAACATCTCAGAGCATCCACGCTGCACAGCGCAGGACCTGCGCTACTTCCCAACACTTCTGTTCTAAGCATAAATTTGCAGCCAGCTATTGATGGATTAAATATGAGGGGGGAGACCAAGTCACAAGTCTATTGTCTCATTTACTCCCTTCGCCTCCTGGCACGTGCACCTAACCATAATATTGCATTTAATTTTGTTTTTAAAAAGAATTACTTTGGACTTATTTCCACAAAGTTCTTCTGTTTGATTTAGTGCACAACAGCTGTTCATTTCAAGAAGCTGTTGGAAAAACATTCATCTGCTCCCAGCCCAGATTACTGTTAAAAAAGCAGAGCATACTTCTAAAATAAAATAAAATAAAATAAAATAAAGATGCTTTAAAAAGTACAAATATGAAGAACTTTTGACAAATGTGTTTTGGTCGTTGCTGAGGCTAATTCAAAACATAAATCACCGCAGGTGTAACTTCACTGGAAACATGCAGCTTTCCATCCAAAATAAATCTGGGCCGCCGAATAAAATCCGCAGGACCTAAATGGTGACTTGGTTGGCAAAGGGAGGCAGGGGCAGACTTGCATAGCTAGCACCCAGTATTGCATTCAGCCCTCCGGGTTATTATTTACAGATGCTTCCTATGACGCCAGCATCCCTCCCCTCTCGCTCTTCGGGAGCGCCTCCCCGGCGTGGGATGCTCCTGAGCCTCTCCCGGCGCGGGGAAGCACGGCTCACCCAGCTGAAGCCACTCCACAAGCCCACGCCGTGGGGAACAGGGCACTGCAAAGCCCAGCGAAGCGTGGCACGGCAGGGCTCAGCCCGGAGCCTGTTTGGAGACCCAGGGCCATACCCGCAAGCCCTCGAGGTCCGGCAGAGCTCGGCTCATGCTGCCGGGCTGCAGCAAAGATGCACGCAGCAGAAACATCCCAAGAATGACGCAAATATAAAAAAAAAAAAAAAAACAACTGCTTTCCAGTGACAGCAGCAGCAGAAAGCTCTCTGGCTGCCAGACCACAAACAAGCTGGAGACATTTCCCTCCCTCATCCTACTTGACACAAGACCTGAGCCAAGCTCCTTCTTCAGCAGCTCTCCAAAGGGTTTAGCATGAGACCGTCCACATGTCTGATTCCCGGTTGCACACAGACCTGGCCTTGCACTGGCAAGGTAAAAAGGCTCTGATTTATGGGGCACTGGTGGTAGCAAAAGCACTGTCTTGTGATGGGTCAGGAGCGACAACACTGACCTCCAGTTTTCCAGCAACCCCAGGCTGAATTTTACACCAGACCAATAGCAGCAGCAGCTTCTGACTCCCCTGGATAAAAAAACAGAGGTGCTTTGAGTGAAGCCCCAGGAAGGGCCAGAGCCCACCCTGAATTTCTCCATAGCCTGCGCACCTCGGTTTGCCCAGGCACGTGGGCAGGACGGGGTGGGCTTCTCACTGCAGCTCGAGATTCAAGCTCTCCTTCAGGCACGGGCTGAGGGCTGCCCACCATGCCCAGACACCTCAAAGCAGGGCTGCGAGGCAATTGCTGTGTCTCACTCCCATGCCATATCATGCACTTTTCTCTCGTGTCCACCAGGCCAGCTGGGTTGCAGGCACTTCTGGTCCCAGGCTATGCAGGGAATCACGTCACACTCACATGCTCATTAACCACACAGAAAAACAGGTTTCATCAGCCCTCCCATGGAAAGGTTGTTACTTTTTTATGTGATGACAGCGGTCCAAAGAGAGAAGTCAGAGCAGGGCCCCCCGTGCCAGCTGGCCAGTGCAGCCCCAAACACGTACAAGACGGTGGGTAACTCCTTCTCCCATGGCCAAGTCAACTGAAGGCTTGAAGAAGCCCTCAACCTGGAGAGCTCCTGAACAACGTTACAGGAAGATGCCAGAGACCAAATCTGGAAGAGGAGGACAGTGAGGACGAGAAGGATACAATAAAGCTTAGCTTTTGGAAAGCAGATGGGCCCAAATCATGCAGAAAGGCTTTACGATCCCTCAAGCAGGAAATAAGTGATGACATACTGTCATGTTGCTGTGTCAACAGCTGACACATCGCAGCAGGATAATTTCATGGACTCCCACATTATTTTAAAAGCTGTCTTTGAAACTGCACAGCTAGGGCAGAGGAGCTTCAAGCATTGCAGGGCAATGGCTCTGCAGAAGACCCACTGCTGTGGGAGACCTCAGTCCCTCGGGAACCAGCCTGCTTAGAGGAGCAGCAGCCAGCCCTGCCGTCCAGAGACGGCATCTGGGGCTCACCACAGACGGCTGCTGATACAAGACCAAAGCACCAGCTTCCATTCCCTTTCCCCTTCCAAGAAAACAGTACTCCGACCCAAAATGTGTTCAAAGGGTTCATTGTTGTCTGGGCCGTGCACGCAAGGCTTGAAGCTAGCCTGGAAGTCCTCAAGGTTGCGAACAAAGTTCTGCATGTCTCAACCAGGCTACAGCACTTCTGAGAGTCTCCTTTATCCTTAAGAGGGGCTTTTTGTTTGCTTTTAACACTGTGCACCAGAAACAAAACATTCTTCCCTCCTGCTGCTCTCCCACTCTTTCTTATCTTAAGCAGTCGCTCGCATTTTCACCGACGCCATCGCCCGGCTGTTTTTCCAAGGCTCTGCATATTTACTTTCTCTGCTTTTTTTCAGCAGTGGGATGCAGTAGCCAAATCTTTGAGGACTGTCCCACAGCGTCCTGCCATGCTGGAAAACCTTGGGATTTCACGGCATTGCCAACTGGAACTGCGCTTCTGCTTCCAGCAACGGGTTCGGCACAAAGGCACATACTCAGACATCAGCAGAAAGAACAAACCCCATGTTCCCTGGGAGCCTCAGGGAAAGGCTACCCCTATCAGCACAAGGTCTGCAAAACCCATTCAGTCTCTAAGGAACAGCTTCGTTCACAATCTAGTTTCATTTTCTGGCCCATGATGTGAGAGACAGCCTGTGTCGACCTCTCCCATGTGGTTTTGCTTTTCAGAGTGATCCCGCCTTCAGGAAAAGTTTGCTGGAGTCACCGAGTGAGTGCATACGACCCTCTCCCTGGAAAGCAGCGCGTTAGGATACAGTCTGGGGTCATATATCAGAGTAAGCATTGTTGCTCATTAACCTACTCATTTACTCACACCAGCAAAGCCTCCCTCCTGCTCCAGATCAGTGCCTCCATCCCCTGCAGCAAGCGGGTGCTCAGGAGCATCCCCAGCAGGTCCACTCTGAACCAGCCGCAGCGCTGCCGGCCAAAGCGGGAGGCAGGATCCCGGCCCACGGCCGTGACTCACTCTCACAGCCCTGCCAAAGAAGTAGTTTTGGAGCGCGGAAGCGTCAGGGAGACTTAAATTAGAAAGCTGGTGAAACAAAATGAAAGAAAATCCTCCTCAGCTCTCCTTGCTTGGGTCCAGCCGGGGAAAAGGGGAAAGGGCGCGCAAAGCGTGAGAGATGTCAGAGCACGGCGCAGTGCTGCCCCGACACAGAGACGGGCGCTTGGCCACGTGACGACCTTTTCTTCTACAGGAGTGAAACACCCTTTTCAGCATTTCACCACCTGCTCCAGAGGAGCGATGACCGTGTCCATGCTACCGTTTAGCACAGAGCATGCGAGGCGATGTGCTGTACGGGCATGTCACCGTGCTCTATAGGGTGCTGCTAACCACGCTGGTGCTGGGCAGGTTTCCCTCACTACCCTCTGCCATAGAACATTACAAGAAGTAAAACATGCCCCAAATATTTCCCCCACCACTACGTATAACGCTGAATGGTTCTCAGTCCCCATACAGGTGCAGGAAAGCATCACGACTCAGAACCACTACAATCAATGGCAAACCTCCTAACGCTAAGGAGGGCTCAAAATACAACTACAGGTAAAGTGGCCCAAAAAAACAGATGCTCCTGGTTTGCCTATCCCTTCAAAGCCACTCCCCAAGCCCTCAGTTGATTTGGCAGATCAAATCCAGCTGTTACGGACATACTGGCAACACAGCCAGCTGCTCCGCTAGCTGGGCTGGCTGTCCCACAGCAGCACCGACACAGGCACAGAGAAGCAGACAGGGTGCTGCTCAGCCGATGGTTCTGCTCCCCTCCAGCTTATACTTCTCCTTCTTCGCTGCAGGGACCCTCCTGAGAAAGTGATGGCTGCCTCTGAACATCGCCGCAGACAGGCAGGGGGACGAGAGTCCCTACACGCCTTCTGCCCTCGGTTATATCACATCTGCAGAGGGGGAGAGGGGAACTTTATCAGTTTCCCAGGGAGAAATCCATAGTTCTCTTACTGTACTTTGAGCACCATAACGAATGGCCCTGACAAGACTCAACCATGCACTTAGCGGCAAGAAAGGGTCGGAGGTCCAGCAGATCAGCATGAAGCACAGTCCACAAATACTGACAGAAGAAACCTGAAACTAGGACGAGTGCCCTGCCCATAAATCACGTCGCTGTGAAGGAAAGCCAGAGGCATGGTGATGATGGTTCAGGCTGCCATTAGACTTGGAAGATAATATCCTATTTTGTTTTGGTTTAAGGCAGACCCCATTTTTCTGGCCCCTCAGGTCGAGGTCTGCTTAGGCAGATTAAACTTACAATGTGCTATTAATAAAGGTTAGAAAAAAGTGTAAGAGAGTCAGTGACTTGGACTTACAACCATCACACTGACCTAAGAGACCACGGTGCTAGGACCTACCCGGCCATGTCCACCACAGGCTCAGTGAGGACAGAGCTGAGAGTGGTGCCCGTGGCTGTAGTCAGCGCCGAGCACGATGCCAGCCCGCAGCAGCATAGCTGTGGTACGCACGATGCCAGGACACATGTTGGTAAGCCCTAGGAGCTCTTCCACCAGGATTTGGCCACATCAGGTCAACACCAGTAAGGACAGCGTGCAGAGTATCTCAGCTCTCGTCGGGGAACTGCCACGTCTCCTCACCTGCCCCAGCTCCCAACATAAACCCAGATGTTACAACTCCAGCATGTGCCAGTATAAATTCTAGTTTAACAGGCAAAATAAAGCACAGCAATTAATTGCACCTCTAAGCATCAGTAGCTGGAGTTTCCAGCGCAGAACCTCTCCTGTTAATTCTCCCAGCCAACTTTTAAGGTAAAAAGCTGTTATTTGGACTGCTGGGAAACAGAGACGAGTCACTTGGGTTGAGTCTGCAAGCCAAGGAGAAAGCGGGCTTGGCCATGGGAATGGGTCCGGACCAGCTCTGAGCTGATGGGGTGAGCAGACCCTTGGTTGTGGGGTTCACAGTCGTTCCAGGATACACATCCCAGAACAGTTACAACCAAGGCAAACCTGACCCCTGTTACTGTGCTTATGTCCCTGATCGAGGATGCTTCCTACAGGAAAATCCATTATATCCTGTCCCACACACACACACTTTGCCCAAATACCTTCTTTGCCAAGCTTCAGCCCACGGCTGAGATTTGATAGCCAAGTTAATAACCCAGGGAGGTGTCAGTTCAGAGCAAGGAGGATGACAAAGTCAGGCTCGCTTTTTCCCACAGTCCTCTATGCTCGCTAAATGGGACAAGCATCAGAACAGAAGGAGGATGCTGTGTTGCGGCCCTTGGGAAATCCCACTGCATGACTGGCCAGGCAGGCTGGATGAGCTCCCAGGCAGGCAGGGCAGATATTGTCAAGGGAAGAAAAGGTCTGATTAGGCCTTTCTACCACTAATAATATCAAAATAGCATATTGCTTTCACTGGCAGTCAAGCAGAAAATGAAACGGTACAAAAAGGAGAAGCCACAGGTGAAGTGGACTGGAATAATGTGGTGTCTGCAGAAACGAACAGCCTTCAAGTGCCCTTAATACTTGAGTTTTTCTCTTGCACATGGGGAGGTCTGTGAGGTACAAGCTATCAACTCCTACTCGCCATCCCATGGGAATCATCCCACGCTCCTGCCTTTGCATTGCTAGTAAATTGGCAAGTGTCTCCTCTAAACTACAGCAAGCCCCTGGGAAACACGAGCCAGATGGTCCTCTCGCCCACTCCGATGCGCTGGAGGAAGGAAAACCTCACTTTCCACCTCCGAGAGCCATTAAAGTGCACTTTCTTCATTGTAAAGAGGAGCAAAAATGCTTTTGGCTGGCATTTAACCCCAATAATGAATTGTGGCTCAAGAGTCTGACCCATAGGCTCTCCGCTCTTAAATCAAAACCTGCAGAGGACACCTCCTTGCTGCTACACAGAATGACAGCTTAGACTTTGCCAGACTTTGATGCTTTGGTTCTCCTGTGCTGGGTCCATCGCACCCCACCTGCCTCACAGCCCGGGGCTCGCTGGGGCAGAGAGGGTTTGGTAACATGGCTTTACACTGATTAACTAAAGCACTGACCTTTTGTGACTCCCTGCTGCTATGGCAGCAAAAATAAATAAAAGCAGGAATACCAAAGAATTAATTGAAGCAACTTATTTGAACTCTCTAGAGTGTTCCTAAATTAGCTTTTTTTTTTAATCCCCCCCCCCCAGACCCTGTTCAAAACAGCGCACACAACGAGAGGGAAGCAGCACGCATACAAAAGCACATACCCAGCACATACCCTGCAGCGGGGGATAAAGGCACTGTAAATCTTCAGGATGATGTTCCCAGGCCACAGCTTCCTGAAAGCGTTAGAGCTCTTGTCATCTAAACACACAAGCGTGCTCATACACAGCAGCAGGCACGCTGCGACAGCATGCAAACTGTGTACAAAGCTTGTACAGACCTACATGCACTTATATATAATGCACGTATCATAACAAAGGCAAACTGTATGCCTAGAGTCAAAGCAAGGTGGGAAGGATCATTTTAGAGGTGGTGCGATGCACCTCAGCTCCAGAGTTCAAAGAGCTGGATAGCATCCAAAGGTACTTCTTTGTCCTCTCCATCTCCTCCCCCATCACCTTTACCCCCAGGAAAGGCTGAATATAAATTGTCTGCTAATTCACAAGGATAACTGAACAAACTGGGCTGCAGCAATGCTCAGCACACTCCTGAGCTCAGCTGCCCTTCAACCCACACCAACACCAGCAGGGCTCAGAAAAACGACTGGTAACATGCAGGTCGTGAGGCTCAAACCTCAGCCTGCTCAGAGCCCGGACTGAACCCACAGCCCAGCGACCGCTGGAGGGACTGGGACGGTGGGAGAAGGCTCGGTGCGTGACCAACGCAAACCTGCAAGCTGTTGCAGGAAGGGAGCCAAAAAGGGTTAAAGATATGGACACTGGTGGCTGTGGGTGAGCAGGATGATGGAGCTGACAAACCCCTGAGCATCCCTTCTCTGGGATGCTAAGACCAGATGGCTTTTGCCGCTTTCAGTAGTCCATGCAGAGAACAGATGCCTTTTCCAAAACAAATTGTTTCCTTACCCACAAGGAAGAGACACTTCCCTCCCACACATACATCTTGTTAATGTCCATTTACAGCTCCTCAAAGGGAGGGAAAGACCAGGGACCGCCATCCCACTTCAGCTGCTCATCCCTAGGAGCGAGCAGCCCCTTTGCTGCCGGAGGGCAGCCCGGCAGAGCGGGGTCCCCTGGGAGGTGAAGGGCAGCAGTCGGGGCCAGGACTCGGGTCGAGCTGGCTGCTGGCAGCACTTCAGCTGGCTGTGCCAGACAGAAGAAAAAAAAAATCAAAATAAAACAAATTAAAAAAAAAAATAGAGGGCTGGGAAATTAATGTCATTAAGTATCTGACAGCTGGAAAATGTGAGCAGCTATTGTTTGCAGCCCCCCCCTCCAGCTCCTCCTGCCAAAGGAGTCTGCTGAAAGCAGCAGTAATAAAGCGTGAAAGTCAAGACTGGAAATATTGACTCCCCTCTCTGCCCTTGCTGCTCCCAGCGAGGGAACAGGGTGGCTCTGAGCTCACCTGGCTTGTGGGCCCATGGCTTCCCCTGTCCCCTGTCCCCTGCCCTCCTCCCCTCTTGATGCTTTGAGGCAGCAGCTCCGGAATTCGTGCCGAGAGGCCTGGGGGGCCGCGGCAGGACCTCTCTCATCTTTCACCCGCTCAGAGCAGCTGTGCCCTGTCTCCGCACGCAGCACCGATGATGCTGCTGTCACCGCGGGGGTGAGCAAACTGCTCTGAGCGTGGCTTCTGTCCCCGCTGAGCTGCCGTGGGGAGGGACGGAGCAGCCAGCTACACCCCACATCACCAAAACCTCAGAAACATTGTTCCTGCCCCTTCTCCCAGCTCCACTGACGGGAGATGCTAGAGACCCTACGAGCTGCTGCCCACCACCTGACACAAAACCGGTCCTCTGCAGCCTGAGAGATGACCCTCACACTGCAGCTTCATTGTCC
The DNA here is from genome assembly GCF_000708025.1 of Charadrius vociferus. Lineage (NCBI taxonomy): Eukaryota > Metazoa > Chordata > Aves > Charadriiformes > Charadriidae > Charadrius > Charadrius vociferus. The sequence goes on from NW_009647955.1 coordinate 2,551,369, forward strand.
ATGAATGTTTCAGCGTTGGCTGCAAGAAAAGAGAAAGAAATCCAGAGCTTAAGACACACGCGCCAGTTTCCACCAGCCAGCAGTGGTCAACAGCTCTAGGGATATCAACAGCTTATTGATCCCTCAACCTCCAGGCTACCTTCCCTTCTAGCAGCTGACCCTGAGCCCACACAATGTTCCCCGTGTGCAGGCTGGCCACCGACCTGCTCCCAGCAGCACCCTGAGCCTCCTCCAGCGTCAAACTTATCTGGTGCCAACCCAAGTGGGAGCACACTGGAGAACACCGCAGGGACGAACCTAGATCTGGGGAGGAGATTTTATGGTAATTTGGGGCTTTTTTTCTTTAAAAGCTTCCGGAGGATTTTCATTAAAAATCTTCACAGTCATTCTGAAAATACAAACCTCAGGCACTGAAGCTACATCCACTTCACCTCCCAAAACGATGGGCAAATAAACCAAAGATTCAGTTCCAGAAGGTACATTCAAGCAACTCCAGCTGGTCTGACATTTTCAGGGGTGAGGCATGGACAGATGTTGTGGGACTCCTTTTCTGAGGCCCACAGAGCTGACTTCATGTCTATATCTGATCACAGGCAGGCAGCCGGCTCCATCAGTCAAAGTACTCGAGGGAATTGCCACCGGTCCAGTTCAATCTAGTCCACACTTCAATAACAAGTGACTTCATAGCAGCGTGAGAATTAAAATTGACCTGTGTTCATACCTAGATGCTCCCTTTCACATCTCAATTGGGTCCTCCTGCATCCCACATCAATAATAAACTCGTAACCTACCCACAATTTTTTCAATCCCTCCCACAAGAAGGCAAGCAGCTGCTGGGAAGCAGCACTTCCAAGAGGTTTCCTACTCTCCGTGGAAACAAGCAGATTTGATCATTCTGTAATAACTAGCGGCTAAGAACAGACCCTAACCACATTTCCTGGGAAGGCAAAACCACGGCTCCTTCCCTCTCACACCCCCAAAAACTCCTGCAGAAATGTAGAGGAGGACCTTGCACGGTGTGTGACCTCTGCATTACCAAAAGACGTATTTTCCCCAGCACATCCTGAAGGAGACAGCAGGTAAAGGGATGTTCAGCTCAGGCTGAACCCGCTGGTAGGATCAGAAAGTACCTTCATGTTTTAAAAAGTATCCTTAAAACATCTGACAGCACATCCACCTTCAAGGTTTCGAGCCAAACAGCGGTGTGAGGGATGATATGATGGCCAGACAGACACCCACTCTTGGTTGGTCACAGAGGTGGAATTATTTTTGGCCACAGCAGATTTCTCTCTTTCCTGCAAATTTGCTAACTACTGGGTTCTTGGAAAAGACCAGGGTGGGACTACGCCTCTTCCTTGTGCTCAGATGCAGGTGCAGCCCCATTCTTGCGTGCACCACGGAACACGATTCTACTGAAACCCTCCAATTTGAAGGCTCAGATGTTGTTTAACTGGAATTGCAAAAAATGGGGTAAGGAATTAACTGAGAAGAAACCTAGACTTCTGACTCAGTCTTTTCCCCCTCATTGTGCCTCTGACCCAGCAGTGTCCTTTAGGAGTTTGGTGACCACGTTTCATAAGCTGGAGTGATAACACACATACACTGAGGCATCTCATTAGCTTACTCATGTGGGTCATATCCTGCAAAACACTGAGTGACACCAATACCTCTCGAACTTAAGAGCTCTTTGCCAGCACCTCATCAGATGATACAACTGCAACAAATCTACAGCAACAGCATGACATGCACACACACATACATGCAATTGCAATAACTGAGATTCCAGAGACATTCCTTTTCTCACCGCTTCCCCTGCCGAGTCCCACACGCTTCCACAAGGAACAGGAGGATTCTGACCAAGGCAATTCGCATGGGTATCAGCCCCATTTTCCCTGGCATCTTCCTCACTGGATACTCACTAACTCCAAAAAGAGCATCAGAGCACCTCACAGCAGCTTGTTTCAAAGCCTTTGTGCCTCCTTCCAGGCCAGCTGCCTTCCTCTCCCTTACCTTTGTCCAACTGGGAAACACACATTTAATTACATTCATTTATGTTCAAACAGGCCTACTGAAAAATAAGTGGATTAAAAGCCGGCCTGGAAAAATAATTAAACCCTATTGCCTGCGTACTTGGGCTGCGATGTAATGCAGGCAACGGGAATTCTCCCCTGAAGAGGCATTGGGAATTTAAAGCTGCAGCACAGCCAGCCCTGCTACCTGCGATGCATTTAGCAGATGGCAGAGACCCACAGCCTCATCCATCTACCTTTGATCTTATGTTCCAGTCCTTCCTTCCAAGACCAAACAGCCATTTAACCACTGGAGAGGCTCAGTGCATTTCTGCAGACGGATCCAAACTGCTCTCTGAACTCGCAAGGGTAGGAGCTGCACATACTCATCCCCAGGCAGCAAGAGTCCACCCACTCATTCACACCCGCACTCGCTTCACTCTCATCCAAGACCCACATATGGATATTCTGCTTGAACACGGCCTTTCCATCGCAGCAGATGGTTAATGCTATAAACGAGCTGGCTGGGAGCTGGCTACTGAGTTCGAACATCAACACCTTCCCATTTGCACTTCCCACCGGTGAACGCAGCCAGGCCACCACTGCTCAGCCTTCTGCTTCCCAGCAGAGGACCCCTCCGCAGGCGGTGAAGAGGTCAAGACTATACAAGCCTTTCCTACCCCTAGACCTCAAAGTCCAGTAGTGCAAGGTAGTAAAATGCTACCAGAAACCCCACAAACAAACAAGCACAAAAAAACCCCAAAGCACAAAAAATCAACCAAACAAAAAATCCTATGAAATTAGAGCCACAGAGTCAGAGGGGTGAAGGACCAGGCATGGCCACCCCATGGGTGCAGAGACACCCGCCTGTACATAACACACACTGACCACAGACCTGGAAGCCGTGGGACTGCACAGCCCGGGCATCGGGGCAACGCGGCTGGGACAAAAAAAGCACACTTCCAGGATGCTGTGCTGAAACAAGTTCAGTTCTGCCTGGAGTGTTTCTCGGCTGAGGGCACAGCACTATGCGAACACAACTGTAGACTTTCCAGACCCATGTGGATAACTCTGCCTGGTGCCGCTCTGCCCCACGCTGACTTGCTGGCCCAGGGGCTGGTTGCCACAGGACACCCACCTTCCTCGTGCTCAAAGCAACCAAGGGGGACAGCTAGAAACAAACCTCCAGGACTTGCTAAGGCGAACGCCTTCCCGTCCAGTCTATACCATACCAAGCTGCCAGCTGGTGGAGTTGGCTCCATGTGGGAAACAAAAGAAAGGAGAGGAGAAACAAAAATGTGTAACAGCTTTTGCTGCCCATTGAAAAAGTGCAGCAGGATTTGGCAGACCATTACGACCTGCACAAAACCACTTTGCCCCAGGCTTCCTCTGAGCTTTCCCCCTCCCAGCTTTGCTTGCCTCCCTTCCCCAGCACAGCCAGCATGCCGAGCTGGCATGCTCTTCTGTTTAATTAAGCAACAGCAATTAGGCAAACACATTTTTAAGCGGTTCTCTCGCAGCCAAGCTTGCCCTTCCTTGGGAAAAGGCTGGCTTCAGCATTAAACCAGCAGCTGCGTTCAAAGTGCCAAATCACTGGGTCAGAAAGAGGGAGCTTGATATGTAAACAGCCTTGTCACTTAATTACCCCGTGCCTTCCAGTGAATTGCTGTGGCTTCGCTCCATTAGAGCCTCGGCTTCCGCAGGGGCAGGGCGGGCAGGGATGCCGCCAGAAGCAGGAGTTTGTCTGATGGTTAAACCAGAGCCCGGGAGACGTAACAGGAACAGCCTCACCGCACATTTCGTGTTGTACAAACCCAGCCGCCAAAAGCCAGTTACACGAAGTGGTCCCTGTCAGCGTGGGCTTGGAGGATTTATCCCTCTGTCCCACCGGCTCTGGGCTGACAGTTATTACAGCAGGCTGGGTAGGACAGAGGTTTCTTTCCTGAGTCCTTTGGAGCTGAATGCAGAGATTGCTGCCCCCTCCTCAGAAACTCCTCGGGAGGGACCTAGCAGATCAGGGGGAAGGGGACGACTCCGTCACGCCGGCAGGGAATTGCACCCAGCTCTCCTCCTGGCGCCAGCGGGAACCAGGGACTTCATGTGATCCACGTGGTGCTGAAAACATGTTCCAAAATCCCTGAGAAAAATGCCGAGCGACTCTCCCACAGACAGCATTCAGCAGCTGCAAAGTAAGCACTGCCTGGAGGACGGCGTCTGAAGCGCCGGCGGTGATCCACCGGGAAGCAGCACGGGTCCCCAGGCAGCACCGCCGTTCCGTGCCTCCTTCGCCTCCTCTCCCCACCTTAACTTCCACTGGGATGCAAGAGCAAGACCATCTAATCTACATGTTCAGGGACTCTACAAACAAAAGTCGAACAGATTTCCTGTTTGGTTTTTTTTTTTAAAAAAAAACTAATGGCTGCTCCTCCTCTGCTTCAATAAGGGTGAAGGTTGCCAAGGACACCCAGTAAATCTATTACACACACATGCTCCACTTCTCTCTCAGCTGAATATTTACAAATCTCCCAAGTGCTGAACCTCTTCAAGCCATTCAGCTTCTGCTTTCATCTGTAATATCTATAGTGCTTCTGAGATTTTCCTGCAGCTATCGTAAATTAATGAAGATCGGAAACTAGGCTTCATCTGTAAGCCTAAAGGTCAACCACATCATTTTGCTTCAACGTGCCAAACAGGCAAGAGGAAACCAAACATATGGAGTTTCCCAAAGGAAGACGAATGAAAAGCCCTGTCCCAAAGGAAAGCAAAAGCCCGAAACTAAGAAGGATAACTTAAAATAATTATTCCTATCTGTCTAAATAGTGGCAACACATGCAAGGCCCAGATGCTAGCAAGACACCCCAAGCTATGTGGGTTTTCCCTGTATTTCCAAGGGATGGTAGAACACTCCTTGCTATTTTGGGAGAATGCCACTGTAAAAATTTTGCATTCAAAATTAAATGCAGTTTTGCACATTTGAAGGGAGTTTGACAGCCCCAGGACAGCCCCAAGAGGCTTCTCCCTCAGTCCAGCCGACTTAGCTCTGAGACGATGGTGTGTAGACTCCCAGCTATCCCACCATGTGCATTTCAAGGATCTGGCACCAGCGAGGCAAAGGCAGAGCCACATCTCCAGCTATGAGACCAGCTACTTCTGCCCTTGCCACTGGTGCAGCCCAAGAGGCTGTCACACTCCAAGGGAGATGTCAAAAGATCAAGCAAGGAGAAAAATATGGTCACCGACAGTTCTACACGAGTTATAGGGCTGGAGGATAAAGCACATCAAAATGAGTAACAGTGGTCAGAGGGGACTGCACACAGCTGGAAAGTTGAGTTTTCTCGCTCCTGCCAAGGCAGAAAAAAAATCCAGCATCTCCTGGTAGCTTCCAAGAGACTCTTTTTCCAACCATCAACCATTTCCATCTACGGGTGACCAGCAGGGCAAAGTGGCGGTGTGTCACCTCTCATGGCCCATAACCAGCACCTACTTCATTGCTCCAGAGTCTGCACAGAGATTCAGACCACAATCCCCACAAGCATTGCTCAGGCTCTTGGTGCAAGACATGAAATCATGCTCCACGTGAAAGCGGATTATGGATTTAAATAACATGTTTGCAAGCTGTTTTTTCTCAGCAGTTGAAATACTCAAATATAAAGAAGCTCAGTGAAAGCTTCTCCGGGGACCTCCCTTTCTAGCCAGCCTTGAACTCTCTAAGTAACATCCCTCATTTCTAATTCACGTACTGCTTCAGTGCCTTTAATAGCACTTTTCCCCAAATCCGTACTCTCTCTTCTGCCTAAAGCACTAATTTCCATTACCTTAAGAGGTATCAAATTCCAAACCTTTGCAGCAGCCTCGGGTTTTCACACTCTATTTACAGACACCTCATTAGCTTCCCCACATCTGGTCCAGGCTACAAGGTGTTTGTTCTGCGACACGCCAGAATCAGTCACCACAACTGTCTGATTACATACAGGCTCCAAAATGTCTCATGTATAAAAAAGGGAAGAAATTAAGCAGATGGCCTGTGGAGCGCTGAGATTTGCAATTTTCTTCCTGGAAAACTTCTGGTAACCCCAGTTCCAAAAATAATACTAGGAATTTCCCTCCATGTGGGAAGGAAGCATTTTCTAAAAACCTTTGATCTTTGTGTTCCAGAGGAGGGAACTGACACATTAATTAAAACATATTGCTGAATGGGGTTGCTATCTCACACCATAGGGCAAAACCAAAGTGGGTATTTAAACATTGGTGGCCAGCTCCCCATAGAAATTTACTGGTTTGTTTTGTGGGTTTTTTTTTTTTCCCAGGATCTTTTTTCAATTAACAAAGCAGGAATACATCAGTTCAACTCTTCCATAATCCCTACTAACTTCAGTCCCCTAAGTCACTGCTCATCTCCTACTAAAATGTCTTTCCAACAGTTCTTACTCAGACTTTTACACAGGTTTGTATCTGTCCTTTTTCAATATGTACCTATTATGAGGTTTTCCAAATATAAAGAATTTATCTATGGCTACAAGCCTCATTTTACAAGTGAGATACCATGGAGCACAGGCATGCACTTGGTGAGAACTTCAGTGGTTTACTTCCAAGGGATAAATGCAGGTAGTCAACACTCCAGCATGATCCCAGAGTGTCCCAAAACTCCCCAGGCTAAATGTCACACCCCCAAGTGCCCTCTTCCCACCTCGGTTTTGTTGCAAGCCAGAATTTACAGGAAAAACACTTTCCAGACTGGCCCTGCTGCATGCACACTCCTCTCGACGACTGGTCACCACTCTCAGAGGACATCTATGAAGGACACTCATTCCTGTCCATCTCCTCCCCAAATCTTTACTTAATCAGTGTGAAGGGCCCTTCTCGTCTAATCCTTCTTCATGAGGAGGCTTCCTCATTTTGGAAATAGCATCTTCAAGTTATCACTGGCCCCTTCTCCCCATACTCCAGCATCAGCAGAGCCAAGTCCCCAGACACAGGAGCACGTTGCAGAGCTCACGTCCTCTTACGGAATTGCCTCTCTCTGTAGAGGCCACAAGCTGACAGCACTTGTTTGGATTCCTTTCTTGGATCAAACCTGGCTTGAAACACTGGATTTCCTCCACTTCTTCCACTTTCCTTCTGTAACATGAAGCAATACTTTTTCCCCTATAAAAACTGAAATTGGGAACATACAACCTTAATTTCAAGGTATTTATAATTTTTGGCCCACGCAGCCTCAGCATCACCCTGCCAAGCAGTACTTGCTGCTTGGAAGGCTGACAAAATGTGCTCAGCCATAAACAAATGTACTTTAACTCCACTACAGAAAAGGACAGGAAAGGACAGGGAAAGGGAAAAAAATGGAAAAAAGGGAAAAGGGAAGAGGATGATGACCCTGCTGCGGAGTGACAGCACACTTACGGACTGGTCTGCTATAATGTACCAGCAGTTTATGGTAAGTGTGAAGCCAGGATGAGGGGAAGACAGATTATCAGCTGTCTTTGGAGTCAGAGATAAGAGAGTGAGGGGAGAAAGGTGGAAAATACATCTCCAGTTTTCTAAACAGAGGTCGAAGAGCTTCAGCCCAAAGGAGCACATGTCTGTGTGGCTTTATCCATAGACATGATTGTATTAGACACATGGGTTGAGCTGCTTAGTGATGCTTACATCTGAGAAGGGATTTAGGAAAGCCAAAAGTCAGCTACCCAATTTGGATAGCTGGAATTTGGCAGAGCAATCTGACCTATATTAAGTTTCCGTCCACTTGAGTACTACTTGGAGGAAATTCTTAACCACTGTTCTTGTATCCTGTGCTTCCAGTTTGTAAAACAAGTTAACTTACAAAGAATCTGAGTTACCTCAGAGGAGGAGAATGATGAGAGACTTCCTCTGTCTGGATCTGATAATTCCTTATCCAGTGGAGGGGAATTTACTTGTAAAGGTGACCACAGGACACTCAGTAAAACACTAAGGAATTCATTGGCTTCGACACTAGTCACAGCTTCATGGTGCTGCACGGGCAGCTCAGCCCCTGTGCTATGACCTTACCCCGTTACCCAGGTCCCTGCAGGAGGCTCCCCAAATGGCATCCGCTTCCAGAGCAATGCCCTGCAGCTCTGCCCCTGCTCTCTGGACTCCTGCGTATGAACTGAGCCCTATTTTCCAATTTGATCGACAGGCAGCATCTAGCACCTCCCGCGTCTGCCGGCACGGCGGAGCACACACGGCCATTGCCCTGCGCACGGTTAAGTAAGGGCTCAGCACCGTGAACTCTCCTGCCCTGGGAACTGGAGAATCCCACTGCAACGCTGAACAACAGGAAGTACTAAATCAGCATCTCCTCTGGAAAAATACCACAAGAAACCACCCACGGGACTCTCCTGCTCTTGCTCTTTTGGCCCGGAATACAGCTTCCTCAGCAAAATAACCACCTCCAACAGGAAACGCTGCCTTTGTCCATCCTACGGCCTCTGAAACATCTGCGCATCGGCACATGCTGTCAGCGTTCTCGAGTAGGCGTCATCGCCCCTTGGTCAGTATCTGTGACAGGTCCCTCAGTAGGAAGAGCCCTTCCCATAAGCATTCTCCTCCAGGAAAAAAAACCCTCTTTCGCCCTGCATAGTTTGAACCCAGCCTTGGCCTTACAAACACAGAGGATACACCTGCACGGCAAATAATGTGATTTCTGTAGAAACGTAAGTGCTAGAATAACTTGAAGAATGTGGGCTGCCCTTGCAAACAGCGTGTCTCACAATAACATCAGTCTTAGCAGTCCCACTGCAGGACAGGAGCAGCAAGAAATGCAAAGTCTGTGCTGAAAAATAAACACAAGCTTAACAGAGTCCAGCAGAGTTGGGGCAGGGAGGGAGGGAAAAGAGAGAGAAAGCAGCTCTAGAAGGTCTGGCCCAGGAGGGAGGGCTGCAGGTAGTGGGTTTTCTCAAGCTAGAATTGCAAAAACTGAGGGGGAGAGCTGAAAACAGCCTTCAAACGTTTAAAAGGCTGATATATAAAAAGAAAGGTGACGAGGAGCCAGGGTCCATCCACTGGCTTAGTTTGTAGCATGCAAAAATGTTTATCTAGGTAGCAGGAAAAAAATTTCCAACTTCAAGGGCTTGTAATCTCAGGGACATCTTCCTTCAGGAATTTGGGATTCCCCTTCTCAGGCAGATTTTAAAAACGCATCTGATAAATATCTGGCATGTACCTATCTCAGAGCAGGTAGCTGGACTGGGTAGGTTTTCAAAGCACCTCCCAACCCAACGTTCACCCGAATCTGTGACTTTGCAGAATTAATTTAGAATTCTGAAAGATCTTCAGCACTTTTAGTTCATAAAATTTTCCAGGACATACGATTTGCCCTAGTTCTTAATGAATCACTGCAATTGTTAACTGCCCTTAACATTAGTTCCAGCTCCCCACAGACCCTGTTGTGGGTTTGTCGAATGGACCGTAGAGCTTTCTCCTGGTATTTTGATTTTCCCACACTGCCCTGTGACCCCTCCCCTACACCAACCTCCTCATTCTGCCTCCTTCCCCCACACAAATACACATGCACATTATTAATATGGCACAGAAATCTGTATGTCAATCATCTGCAATGCAAGCACAATTTAAATACCCTGTCCTACACAGTAAGCTCTCCCTCCTCTTGGCTTCTTTAATATTTTTTTCCAGACATTTTAGACTTGTGAAGGAGTTGACTGAGTCACCAATAAATAAATAAATACATTTCAATGAGGGGAAGAAAGAGGAAGGAGGAGGTGACCATTTCAGACCAAAGGCAAGGTGGCAAGCCTTCACGCAGAGCATCAATACACTTTGAAGTCCCAGCTGAAGGAGCTGTGGATACAAAGCCTTCATGAAAGTTCAGAAGCAACCAGACAAACTCATAGAGGAAAAATCCAGTGAAGGCTCTCACAGGCACAGACACCTCAGCCTCGGATCTAGGCTGCCCCACAGCCACCAGTTCTGGAGGCCAGGCAAGCATTTGAGGCAAGTGTCACAACATTTTCTCTGTTCTTCTGGTCCTTCCTTGAGTGCCCAGTGCTGGCCGCTCCTAGGGACCTTTATTCTAACTGGATACAGCTGCTCTTGTGTCAGTTGCCTAAAAACAAAAACAAACAAACAAAAAAACCAAACCTCCCCCTCCCACCATACTATTAATCATCTGTTTTCTAGTGCACACAATGTTACTCAGAGTAACAACAGCAATAACAAAAAGCCTGGGACAAATTGGTTTTCTCACTAGAAAATCCAAATGTTGTTTCTGCACATCAACAGTCTCTTAATGCAAGGAGCTTTAAAGGAGCAGAATTGCAGAGAAGGGTTTATGACACACCTGGTACCGGGCTCAAGTTTATCTGGAAGGGATCTTAATTGAAATAGAAAATTCATAATTAAGATTGGAATCTCTAACAACCTTCCCAGCACCCAAACAGGAAATTCCAGGTGGGAAACTGCATCTCTTCCAACTCTGCCTCTTCCTGAAACCAGAAATCAAAGGAGCCCTGTGTTGGTCAGGCAGCGTGTCACCTCTGATTTCGTGCTGCTCCTTGGCACCCTATTGAACCCAAGGGTATAGACCCAGGAAAGAGGAAGATGAAAAAAGTTGCGTGACTGACGTCATGGGTGTCTTTGAAAACACAGGAGCAGAAAATCAATCTGTAATGCAAGATGGGCGCATCAAGCACAGGCAGGCAGCCACTCCTCGATGATCCGAGGGCTGGAGCACCTCTCCTATGAGGAGAGGCTGAGAGAGTTGGGGCTGTTCAGCCTGGAGAAGAGAAGGCTCCGGGGAGACCTTATTGCGGCCTTCCAGTACCTAAAGGGGGCTACAGGAGAGCTGGGGAGGGACTTTTTACTAGGGCATGTAGTGACAGGACGAGGGGGAATGGCTTCAAACTGGAAGAGGGAAGGTTTAGATTAAACATTAGGAAGAAGTTTTTCACTTTAAGGGTGGTAAGGCACTGGAACAGGTTGCCCAGAGGGGTTGTTGAGGTCCCATCCCTGGAGGCGTTCAAGGCCAGGCTGGATGTGGCCTTGGGCAACCTGGTCTAGTGGGAGGTGTCCCTGCCTACGGCAGGGGGGTTGGAACTCGATGATCTTCAAGGTCCCTTCCAACCTAAACCATTCTATGATTCTATGATTCCCGTACCACTGCCTTCAGCAGCCTTCTCCTCGGCCGGTACCTCATGCTTCAGCCTAATTAACTGCTCTCCACAAGCACCCGTAGAGCCTCTGATTGTTTCCTCATGCTGGGACGTTTCAGCTGAAGCATCTATTGCGTGAGAAGCATCAACAAGTTGCTTGATGAAATTCAGATTAGCACTTCACACCTTTTAGGATAAAAATAACCAAAGGAAAATGGGATTCATCCCAAAACCCACTCGTCAATTCACATTAATCAGGGGATGATATACCTGTCTCATTTCCAATCCTTCCCCTCCTCTTCTCCAGCAAGATAAATGGCAAAGAAAACAAACCAACACCCTCTACATTTTTCTTCTGCAAGGATCCAGTTTCCATGTGACTAGTGTGCCTTGGCTGTGAGCTGGAAAATAAACCAGAGCTCTGCTCTTTCTCAAGGGCCAAGACGAAGAAGCTGTGTATAACCAAGAGTGAAAAAGCCCATGACCCTCTACATTTTCCAGGCTCCATTCCAGGCTGGTTGCTTATGACCGGTTGTGAAAGAAGTATAGTTACTCTCTTCCCGGAAACAATCTCTTTTGGACAAACATCACCAAACAGGGATCTTCTAGCATCTTCCCCATTTGCCTTTCTGAACCAGCACCACAGTAACTTCCCAGCCCAGCAGTTTCCCAGCTCCAGGTGCCACAGCAGCCAGCATCACAGCCTGAAACCTCACAGCCAGAAAGAGTCCTGGCTCCCCAAGGCTGAAGCAGGAAGGTAATCAGCTCTCCAAGAGGTCAACGCCAATGTTTGCCTCTGGAACTTCAGTGTGAGGTTCACGCCCGCCGTCAGGGCTCAGGGCTTCTGAAAACTTACTTAGTTGCCCTCCTACAGGATGAGACACGGAACTGCAGGCTCCTGGTTTCAAAATGTTGTGACCAAATGGTTCTTAGTGAGGGTTTGGTCCATTCTGAGACTTTCCAGACAAAGCCGTGTTGGTATTTCTACTCTGACCTGTTCAGTGTCACTTCCATTGACACAGTGCCAGTTCAGCAACCCTCCAGTTCAGCAACCCTCGTATTCCAGTGTTAGGAGCAGGTCCCAGATGCCATACATTGCAGGGCCACCCATCAGAGCTTCACCTGATGAGCTCCTGAAGCCATAGGATCAACCATGCTTCCTGCATGGAAAAGAAAGGAAAATCCAA
>NW_009647955.1:2563775-2568618 GCF_000708025.1 Charadrius vociferus
TCTTTCCCTGGAGGATGAATCAAGTCCCTTAAATTCTATTTTTGGCTGAAACCAAAATGACCAATTTGAAGGTCTGCAAGGATGGAAAAACCTGGGAAGTCTGAGTTGCAACCTACATCATCTCTGGGCTGCATCTGCTTGACTCAGCAAGCTGTAAGGGGGTAAGACCAACATCTGTTGTAACCGAGAGCCTCCTCCTCCCCATGCAAAAATGTGCAGTTGTGGTACAGCCAGATTTGTAGCAAGCAGTGTATTTGGAGGGGAAAGGGAGGTGAAATAAAAATTCTTTCCTTATCTAGCAGATTACAGCAAGATTTTCTCAGTAGGGAGCGTGAAATGTCAGCTGTCTTAGAGGAAGCAGATCTAGTCCCACAGCTTTTACGGTAAAATGGTTTCATTACTCTGCCTATTGCATACTGTGCTTGAAACAGCCCGAGAGGGACCTGGTGGTAACGTCAGCAACCGCTGAAAGACATGGCAAACCTTTGTCTTGGCAACATTAAGGAAAGAGCAAGAGTTCTTTCCCTCTTACACCCCGCTTGTGGATTTGGTTAGGTCTAACCAGAAGCACAGAGTGGAAACGAGTGGCTGTGCCGATGAACCAGACAGCATCTGGCGTGGGAAGGAGATACAGGAGAAACACAACATGAATTGCAGGTGGTAGTTCACACCTGCTGTCCCCACAACAAGTTTAGATAAAAGATTCACAGCTTGCTAATGAAGAGATAATTCTTGTCCGCCTGCCAACACACACGGTTCAGCCCGATCCCCACGGTGCGGTGAAGCCTTCTTCCTTCTGCAGTTACCTGCAGTGAACATGCGTAGGGCAAAACCTCCCACCTGCATATGAGTTTGAACAGCTGTACCCACATGACTGAAATCAAATTAAAAAATTAAGAAAGAGGGATGGAATTCAGGTCATTGGAGAGACCCACACTGTCCAGAGCAGGGCACAGAGCTGCCCTGCTGGTTCATTTGCCATTGCTACCCTTCTGTCACACATTGCTTTTTGGGTTGTTTTTTTTTTTACATTTTCTGTGGAAGGCAGTTTACTGGAGCCTTTTAGTCTTCTAAATGGAATAATTCTAACAAGTTGTGGTGTGACCTGGGGCAAAGCACACGATCAAACTTCTAGCCTCTTCATATCTCTTAATTTATTGAGGTGGTGGGTGTCTGATGCCTGGCAGATTCTGTCCACAGACACAAACCGAGAACAGGGAACTCCCGTTCCTCCTTTCACCGCATTGAACTTGTACACCCTCAGTAATTTATCTACCACATCAGTGGAAGCACTGCAGGGACTTTGAAATGAAAAGTCCCTCAGCTCCAGAACTCTGCCTGCCTGTTACTGGCCCTGAGCATCCCATCCGCTAGCAGGGAGCAGAACCGCACACTGGCTCTGTGAAGATTATGCACAAAAAAATCATTAGTTGGAGAAAAAAAAAAAAAAAGCCATCACCACCGCAAAAGAGAAAAGCTGTTAGATGAGCTTTGTGTGCTTACTTGCTCAGCTAAGGTAAGCTTCTGGCCTTGGACTCCCCACAGCACAGACAGCAGTAACAGCTTTTCTTTCTCAGGACTGAGATGTCTTCTCAACTTTTTTTCATATTCCAACAACTTTGTATCAGATATGAGCAAATACCATCAGTCATTTCCATCTGATTGCTACCTTGCTGCTTAAGCAACAAATAATGTGATTAATGATCCTCTGAGGTGGAAAACAGAGGCTTTATTAAACATAAAACACCAGCTAAGCACGATACACTTTTCTTAAATTGCCTAAAAATGAAGAGCAGCTGCCTGGCACCGATTCCCCCAGCAGCAGTAACTGCAGCATTCAGAGCAGCTCTGGATGCTTCTGAAAATAGGCATAATCTTGTGCCAAAGAAAATAATCCCTTAATTTTATAGGTGGCTGAATAAAAAAAAAAAAAACAAAAACTTAAACTGAAAATGAGAGTGTCTGGGGAGACACATACAAAGCATTGCCTGGTGTCTAAAAAGGTCTTTGCCTCTCTCCAAGAGTCGGCAAGTGGAACTTGACTGGATTTAAATTGAGAGTTCAAGGAGTTCAAATCAGAAACCTTTTCACTTGGTGTTCAGTTTGCTGTTGATTTCAGTTGTTTAGGGTCAGGAGACTCAAAAAAAAAAGAGGGGGGGGGGAAGGAAAAAATTAAAATCTTTCCCAGTACTAAAGAGTCCTAGCAGCGTCCCACAGCCCTCAGCAGCTGCATGTATTGGCTGCTAGCAGAGGTTTGCCCAAAATTTTTAAGAGATTTTAGGCTGTCTACTTAGCAGTGGCATACACTGTCACTGTCCCCTGGTGTGAAGCCAGCCGGGACAAAAAGCTGGGGAAAAAAAAATACATTTTTTGTTCCTGGGTAGCTCTTTTGGTCTGTATTACCAGTAGCAGGAAGAGTCAGGTTGGAAGAAACCTTGATGGGGCTCTGTGGTGAATGCGGGAAGGGGACACTCGTGCTGAGGAGGACATGTGCCATTCTGGGGAGGGCTGAAGTCCCTCTGCCAGGAAACCTGCACCCGGGAGAAAAGTGATAGAGAAATCTTGTGACTGCCCACGCCATGATGCCCTGCTAACCCAGTGGTGAATCCCTAAAGCAACACACGAGCCGCTGGAGGTCTGCGGGGAACCACTTCTAGAGAGAAAGTGGGTAAGGCGTGAAGGAAGAGCTCCCGCCAGAGCACAACACAAAGCTCTGGAGTTATTTAAAGCATGGAAAATAGCAAGAACGGCCCATGAAATGGCAGCTGTTTGCGACTGGTCTTTTATAAGCTACTCTAAAGAAAGTACTGAATATCCTACTTATGTTGAAAATTATACAGGTCATCTTCCATATTTAGTGCAGAGATGCACAGACGTAACCAGGGGACAAGACACATTCATACACTCCATCTTTAGCACAACTGCCACCCAGATCCATATGCGGTCTTGGCCTCCCACCCTGTATTTAAACGACAATAAGACGTGTTCCGCATTCAAGGAAAAAAGGAAAAAAAGAAAATGAATCCAAACCTTTGTGGGGAAGGTTTCAGTGAAAGGCTGGCTGCTTCTCTGTGGTTACTGAGGTAATGCAACTTCAACAGGGGCTTACACAATGTCAGAGTGGAAGAAATCCTAAGCATCTACTAGAAAGGTTTTAAGTTACTCAAAAGCCTTACTGATAGAATTTCAGAGCCAGCTACTCTATTCGGACACTAATGTGCAAGGGAACACGTCTCTCAAAACCACATGCGGCCAGGCTATTCATACTCCCAGCCTTGTTCCCTACCATTCATAAGGAGGAGTGTGAAGCAGCAGGGCAAATCAAATAAATGACTTCATTCCTCCAGGGACGTGAGCAAATGCGAACAAAGAAGCAAACATTTACAAATTCAGGATGCCATATTTTTGCCAAGTTTTCTTCCAGTGGGGAGCTCTGAAGGATTCAAGGAATACAACCGCTATTTTCTTTCCTGAAGCTCTGCGCCCACGAGTGCAGACAAGCAAGCTCCGAGATCTCCCACATCCACAAGACTCCCTGCACAGCTCTGCAGAAGACATCACAGAGCAGTGTAATATACCAACACTTGTGTAATTGGATACAAAAACGTACGTTTCAGGTAAAGCAGAGTTTGGGATACTACATCACATGCCGGGTAAGTATATCCCTTTTGCTAATGCAAAGGCCAAAAGCTCCTGGAAATCCCCACTTTGTAGTAGAAAGGGTGTTTATGAACAGGCTAAGATGCTCTCAATTGCTAACCCGGGAGCCATCATAAGACCAATCATCTCCATTACAAGTTTGCTTCTGTAAGAATACACGTAACTGTAGTTGAGCAAAGAAATGTGTCTATGCCTGCTGCTGAAGAGCAATGCCCTACAAAAGAAAGATTTTATAAAGGTGAAATGTTCTAGCAGGGTCTGAACAAACAAAAAAAAATATTTTGGACATGTTTCAGTGACGGGAAAACCTGACGTGCAGTAGCTGAGAGCAACCCTGGTTAAACATCTCCATCTACCTGGCCTGGAGGACCTGTCCCTTCTTGGGGAAGGACCAAATCCCCCGTGTCACAGCGCTGGCTTTGCCAGAGACCTGGCAGCTTTACAGAGGTAAAACCAGGACATAGACGAGATACCTAACAAGTTAAAAGACATGAACCACAGCCACGTGCTTTGTGCAGGGTCGAAACCCTTCAAGAGATTACCATCAGCTCCCTCTCTCCCAGCTGCAGCGGAGCCTGCCTGGCTGCTTCAGTCCCAGCACAAACTCTTGCTCTGGTTTTCTGCACAAAGAAGCTCAAATCCAACCTTTCTGCAAGTTCATCCTTTCAAGACAAATGCAACCCATCACTACTCGTCCTCCTCAAAACGGGACGGCAGCCTTGTGACCTCCTCCTCCAGTTTGGTAGAGTCTGCCAAGCTCATTTGATGCTGTGACTCGTTTCGCCTCATATTCCTCTTTCTGTCCCCTACACCACTTCTCTCACTTACATTTCTCTTTTGACTCTCCCATGAGGGGAAGACAAACTGAAACATGCTCCAGAGCTGAAATTACAGTTCACTCCATGGATTTGAAATTAAGCAGAATATCGACTTTCCAAAAACCTCTCAATGGATGTTGAAGTAATTATTTTTCCAGCAGTGATTTTTTTTTTTTCTTTTAAAGCAAAGCAATATGAAAAATAGATAAAGTCTTGCTGCAAAGGGAGAGTCACTCTCAGCAACTTTCCTCAAGCAGCACAGCTGTAGACATGTCGAGCTGTCAGCCCTGCTCAGCCCCTCGGCAGGTTGGGCTACAGCAAAGGGAGATGGGTCTGACTCTCCTTGCACCAGCTCACACTGATTG
>NW_009647955.1:2568665-2575365 GCF_000708025.1 Charadrius vociferus
CAGGGCAGATTCCCAGGGGAATTTGTAGTATCATGGTGGGATGGGGTGATGTGACAGAGTGACAGGACTGGGTTCAGGATATTGACGACCCTCACTTCACCTTTCGTCCTCGGCCAGATGCATCCTGCTTTGCGAAATGAAAGCTGTTGCCCCTGGACAAGCCAGCTGGCTTTCCAGATCCATTCCAGGTCTCAACCAGAAAGTGTCTGTAACTCAGGAACCACTCCAAAAAAAAAACCCCTTGGGTCACATTTCTTACAGTGATCCTATCAGGCTTTAAAGGTCCAAAACAAGGAGAACCATTATTTTGCAGCCTGCTAATAATTTAGGGCTTCCACTCATCTGAGATGCTCAATTGCCCCCCAGATCCCAGGGACGTCATCAAGTTTTGAGGGCCCTTTAAACAGCAGTAGCAGCAGCTGGAATAAAATATGCTGAAGGTCCCGAAGTCAAAAAGATCTCTGCAAAGGTAATAAGGAATACCTAACCACAAATATTTGCTGTATGGAGTCCTGTGCCGCTGAAACACAGATGCTGCACTGCTCCCTGCGACGGAGCTTTAACAAAGGATCGTGCCCGAAGCTGGCCTGTCCTGGACCCGCACGGCTGTCACGTATGTCTCCTCTTTCATAAGCAGGACAGTTGTGACTGTTCATACTGCTGTATGACCGGTTTCCACCGAGAGGACAGTTAGCTCCTGCTCTGCTGGTAAGCCAGGCAGCACTATTGACTTCGAGCAAACTGCCTCTATTATTGGGCTTTTCTCCTGCAGTACAGGACATCTTTAATCAATCTGCTACTGTTTATGCATGCTATTCTCATCAGAGCTTACTCGCAGCGCACAGACATCATGCAGCGCATCTGACACTCTCCAAACATATGATATCATTTATGTCTTACAATGCCGAGTGCCTGATGTATAATTACTGCACATCAAACTCATTCCACAGATGGGCAAATCAGGGCACGGAGAGCTGGTTCCCCGTCTGCTCCTAAGCTGACAAAATATGGGCTGGAATGGACCAGTCCCAGCTATTTCTGTCCTGCCTCACGAGCTGTTGCCAGCGGCCTCAGCAGCACTTGTCTGGGTCACACACTCCCAAAAAAAACGCAGTTGGGACCATCAGGCAGTTGCTACGTATTAGCACGGTCTGCCAGATCACAGCTGAGCGCTGCGCAGAACGCAAACCCAACACGCTGGATTCAAAATACATGGTCCAATGCACAATGCAGTTGTTGTGCTTTAGTAAGTGATCAGACATCAACCTGAGCCATGGGAACTGATGTAAGAAAGTCCACTGCAAGTATAGGTACCAACCCAGCTAACCCTTTTTCTTTCTGCATAAGCCGTCCCAGTCCCTTCCATTTACACTAACAACTTCCAGCTCAGTGTTTTCAGATTAAAGGACAGATACACCTATGCCATTACACAGTATAAACCTGCAAGCTTTATTGCCAGTACCCCCAGATTGCAAACCCAGACACCGGTGAGGACAGCCTGCTAAATCCATAACCAACTTACTGCACAGTCTGGCAGTCAGACCAGTTGTCCTCAGGATGGCCCAAGAACAAAACGTGCAACTCAGGAGGCTCCAAACCCTGCTATTTGCAGCAGCATTTGGTACGTATCTCTGCCTGAAATTCCCTAGCGCTGACATCCTTCTGTTGTCACCGGTCACTGGTGGGACAAAGTCTCTGCTTGCAGTTAGCAGCATCCTGGCTCTGAAACAAGAGATAGCTGAGCAATGTTTTATGACTCCTGAGTAAAAGCAGATCTAGTTCTCCACTGCTCCAGCACTAAGTGTACCCAAGAGCAGAGGGCAAAGCTTGTTGGCACATAAAAGGGAGAGTATAGCCCTGCCTAAATCTACTGCAGTTTGGCAATGGGAGAATCTACAAGGATAACTTCCGAAAGGCCTGATGGTCCTCCTGGCACATAGGAAACATTATGAAGATAGAAGCAGCTTCTCCCCTCCTTGTCTTTCTCCAAACTCTACCTTTCCTACCCCAGGCTCCATAAGCAACCAGAGCAAAATGAAATATGGTTGAGAGCTCAGCTGTCTGGGCTTAGCTCTCCTCCCTCAACAGCAGAGGACAATCTCCAAACTTGGTGCTAAATAGCTTCGATAAGATGGACTGTGAAGTGGTTCACATAATGCACTGTTGTCCCAGCTGTACCTAGAAGCACCAACAATTACACCAGCCGCTTCGCTTGGCACAGTAATCCCAATCACTTCCCAAAGATGCTTCCTTCTAGGCTTGGGTACATTCTTAAGCCAGTGAAATAATCCCATGCACACAGGGCCAAGCATTGCTGGCTCTAACACCTGAGCACTCCCCCCCATCTCTGGTGTACAGCACTGGCAAACACCAGCAGGGTTTGCCTGTTCATCACCCCAGCCCCATGCTTGTCTACGCACCCCTGAGAAGATCCTATGGTACACACCCAGAGCGTGCAAGAGCACAACCGTTGACCCTACTTAGCAGGACTTTGCTGTTCAGCACAGGCTGGCTGCAACACCAAAGGAATCCCGAAGAGCAGCACAGAAGATCCCTAAGGATGGCAGGAGAGCCCTTTCTGAGCACAGCTCCACCGCCTGACTCTGCCGACAATTCCACTTGGGAGCTGAACTGTAACATCCACAGCATAAAATAACAGCAAAGGAACAGGAATGCAAACAATAAGCCTGAAGCATGCAAACCTTTCCCATCTAATACTTCTCAAAAGCACCGTGAAGGACAGTATGGCTTCTACGCTGTGTTTTCCAAGATAACCAAGTGCACTGATTACGGGCAAGTCAGTGACGGGTTCAAGTGTTGCAACTTTCAACGAAAGAGTCCAGGCAAATGATTATTCAGGTCTCTCTACCTGGTTTGGTTTGGTTTGATTCAAAAAACATTAGAGACTAAAAATGGTTTATTTAGAAGCCTATAATCTAGCTCGATTTCACAGCAAGGATTCGAAAATAGATTTGGAAAACAGACATATGCTGATTAAAATAAGAGTGATTTGGAGTTAAAAACATCGCTGTGGGAAGCCTTGTGCTACAGCGCAAAAGTCATTTTCCAGGGACTGTTTTGTTGAACATCTAAAACCCAAACAGTAATCAGGCTGGAATGCATCCCCCAAGAAGGGGAAATCTCTTTTGTTAAGCTCAGACCTGAGCTTGGGAACATTCAAAGCATCATAGAATAGTTTGACTCCCAGAGCTTGAGAGCTACCAGAAGCACGCAGCACAGCCCGGGCTGTACAGAAGGGACACGCAGTTGACAGCTGCTGAGTGGACAAACTGCTTCCAAAAGTGGCACACTGCTGTTTTATTTGCTATTTGCCTGCCTTATAAAAGAATTCAGTCTGAAATCAAGTTTTATTAGCAGTTCCCTAGAGAGCCAAAGTGGCTGGCTGGAGGAAGAGACAAACTCGAATGGGCAGTCACAGCCAGCGAGTCCGCAACTGACCCCGGAGCACTGATTCTGGAGAAGCAGCAGAGCCACCAGCATCTGGGCACCAGGATGCAACGCTTCTGTTACAGAAAACGGAGTGAGACTGCCAACCAAGGGATGAGGGCAACTACCAGCTGCCAAAAGACATTAGTATTTAAAGCATAGAGAATAGAAATAACCAAACATGAGAGCAATTCAACTCCTGCCATGCTGTCCGCTTGGGGAGGCTGGGCTTGCTGTCAGGTGCCCCGGTCCACACCGACACCAGTGATGCTGAGGGCTGAATTCAGCAAAATTTTGACCCGTTCTTTCCCCACCGGAGCCTACTTGGAGACAACCTGGGGGGACTTAACCCCTTCTGCACCACGCTAACCAGCCTCACGGCTGCGCGGAGCCATGTGAAATGGGCACCCTCTGCCTGCCCCAGGGGTGGGAGCGCCGGAGCAGTCCCTGCGAAGCTGCAAACCACCTTCCCCAGCAGCCCACAACAGGGATTTGCACTCACCGAAGCACCCTGAAGTGCCTACACACAGCGTGCGGACTCTGCACCGCGGTGACTCCCAACACAAGATGCACCAGCACCGCTCGCTCAGGCTGCGGCAAGCCCTGCCCCAACCTCCTGCTCTCCCGGGGGATCAGCAGGACTCGGGGACACCAAGCGATAAAAGCCTATCCCAAAAGCGATACGAGTCCCTTCTAAACAAACGGCCTTTGCTCACCCACCTCCAGAGATCAGTGCATCTCACAGCTCTTGCTTAACCGCCTGCAAACACTTCCCCGGGATCAGCGCTGCCCACATGTGAGACAATTTCTGTCAGTTCTCAGCCCCTGCAACGCAGAGAGCTGCTGTTCTGGCAGGTAGGACCCTTTGCAACACACCTGAAAGGGACATGGGTGAGGTGAACTCTCTGAAAATAATGGGTTTTAACTAATTCTATCTTCCTTAAAATAGAATGAGGTTTAATAGGGTCCTTAAAAAACAGGAATCCCTTATCACCTACCTATACATCTTTTGCCATATTTATCCCTAGAAGGACTCTCAAGAACAAAATGAATTTTTTTTTTTTTTTTCAATGAAGCATCTCAGGAATATCAGTGCATTAAAAAAAAAGAAATCCACTTATTACACAGCTCTATAAGTAAGAAAAATGGGGATAAGACACAATGTTCTTTCCTCCCCATCACAAAGGTATTTTATTCAATCACAGATCCTTTGGATGAGGCTGGCAGCCCTGGATGAAGCAGTGTTTTCCAGGAGCAGCGCAGTGCAATGTACCACAAGTCAGTGCTCTTCCTTTCAGACTATTTCGGTGAAACTTTGCAGTTTCTCATCTGCTTCCAAAGAGACAGAGTAACTCAGGACACAGATGCCCCAATATATATATAAGCCTTAGAACAGGCAGTGCCTTGGCAAAAACCACTTTAAAAACACAGCTTTCCAAGCAAGGGAACCAACAGACTCTGCTTCAGACCCTGGGCAGTCACAGCAACACCTTCAGCAAATATTTTGAAGGATATTTTCCAAGCTCTTTCTCTCTGTACCACACTGATCTTTTCTGGGAAGGAATAGGGCTGGCTCCATCTTCAAAAGAATTTGCACCCGCAGCTCTGGGCTATGAACTTCAGCACATCTCCCCATCGCACCTTCGGGAGTCCAGCCCGGACCTCAGCGAGCTGTGGGTTTAGGCAGTGCCCTACCTGCAATACTTTCACACAGGATTTGCCCACCCTTTTTTTTTTGCAGCAAAGCTGCAGGCAGAAGGTCCTCTGGATTCACGTGCTCCTGCCTCTAACCTTGACAGGACACAGCACGGTCTCCAGCTTGTCTCTCTGCAGGGACACGATGTGAGATCAAGGCCACCGCTGCAGCTGTTTTGAAAAAAACATGGTGGAAAGTAGCAAATTGGTGTCTAACAATCATTTTTGTGATTTTTCTGATTTATTTTTTTTTTTTAATTCTATTGCAAAATCCCTGTGTGCTGGGAGGGAGAGGAGCACGTGGACCCCGGGAGGCTTTGCGTCGAAGAGGAGCAGAGGATCTGGCAAAGTGTCTCCATGCAAAGGAAGGAGCGATACTGCTTGGCAAGGCGACAAGCAAAGGTTTGGCTCCGCCAGGGCAGAAACCCGCTAGCCTTGTGCGAGTCAGCGAGCAGCCACAGAAGCACGTTAGCATCAGTTGTCATTTACTGCAGCCACAGAGATTCCTGATAGCTGTGGCGTGTCTGACCCCACTTAAAGCAGCTATGTGCTGTGGTACCCACACTCACAACGGACACGTCAGCCAAATAGCTCGGACACGTGTGTGCCAAAGAGCGACTGCACACAGCATGGTATCGCCCTGAGCAAACACAGTGATGGGAGAGAAGAACAGAGCACCTTGCACTGCTCCCTGGAACCAACAGCATCCCCAAAACATGCTTCTGATCTGCTACCAAGTTATAAGTCCATACTGTAAAGATGCAGTTTGCTCTAGTGGAAGACATTTCTTTTAAAGGCGCAAACGTGAGCTTGGCTTTGGACCAAAATCCTAGTTTTCGAGCACTGAACGCATCTCCCGTAGCAGCCCCCAACATTCAGCACGTTCAGGGAAACCATTCACTGCACAAATCTGACGTTAGTGCCTTGGTGTGGCACTCTTGGGACAGAGGTACATTTTGGTGGTGCAGACACT
This sequence comes from Charadrius vociferus, assembly GCF_000708025.1. NCBI lineage: Eukaryota > Metazoa > Chordata > Aves > Charadriiformes > Charadriidae > Charadrius > Charadrius vociferus. Next base: position 2,574,781 of record NW_009647955.1, read on the forward strand.
CCATTTCTGACAATGTATCTTCATTTTCTTCTCCTTCAAGGGTTTTCTGCCACCTCCCAGATGTTCCCCCCACCCTTAATAAAACCTTTAGCCCTACAAAGGCAGAAATTTCTCCTGCCGGTGGCTACCCCACATTTAAAACCTCCCGGCTGCCCTGCGCCCCCGGTGCTAATGCCATTCCCCCGAGCAGCCCGCCTGCAAACTCTGCCTGACCTGAGAACCCACATCAGGGCAGGGAGCAGAGAGCGGTGGCAGCTGTCACCAGACCACCTCTCAATGGCCAGCCTGTCACCTCCGCGCTGTGATGGGACACGTTCCTCGGCACGACAGCATGGTCAGCGTGCTGTCCTGCGCTCTATCTGCTTCCCATCTCAGCATGAGCACAGACTCAGCCTTTCATCCAATCCTGAAAGAACGTGTTTTTCTCCTCTTTTTTTTTTTTTTCCAAGGGAACAAGAAGCTACAAGTGAGTATTTGGCCTTCACAACTGATGGGCTGCAGCCAAACTCTGCCATATGTTCCAGCTAATACATGTGGGCTTTGCTTCCCATCCAAGAAAGGAAAAAAAAAGACATTTATGAGCCG
>NW_009647955.1:2575386-2577245 GCF_000708025.1 Charadrius vociferus
AAAGGGTGGGGAGAGGATGCTATTTTTGTTGCTATAATTATTCGGTGGCCAAATCCCTGACCCTTGACGTCAGCTCTGGAGGGTCTGTTTAACTGACCAGTTGTCATGGAAAGAAGGAGGACTGGTTGGGAGGTACAGGCTGATGCGGATCAGCTCTTTGCTGCCTGAACCCACACACAGGCAGACCCCCTGCCCTCGTTAGTCATCACCGGCACACGGCCAAGAAATAAAAATGTCAATACCTTATTGCCGATACATTGGCTGGAAACGAAAGCATCCAGGGAACTCCGCGCCCTCCTTCCTGCCATCGGTTACTGTTAAAAAGAACGGGCCAAATCCTGATCTCAGTTTCCCCAGTGTAAAGGCAGAGAAACTCCACGGCCCTCAGCTGGGTCACCCCGGGTTCACATGGATAGATCCAAACACAGCCCGGCATCGCTCCAGACTACACACATGGAAATATGCCACATGCAGACCGTGGGGGTCCCTGCTCCTCGGGAACAAACCCAATCACAATGACTAATTCCTACCACCTCCAAAGGAAAAAACTAAGATAAATAACCCCCGCATGCCTTCCTCCAGATGTCAAGCACTGCCTCGAGCCCCGAGTCCGGCGAGCAAGGCTCCTGCAACGCTCAGGAGGTTGGCAGCAATCAGCTTGGTTATTGACCCGATGGTTTCTCATTACTGCCCACGCCATCCACGATGAAATCACCAGTTGTACGAGGAAATGCAAATAATCCTTGTTGAAACCTCAGGCACAGTGAGTGAGTACTGGGCATAAGTTGCTAAATTGCGTTGCTCATTCACATGCAGTTCATTATCAGCTGCCATTCGTTATTCCCGTGGCCAAGGACAACAAAAGGGCTCGGCAGAAGCCAGAGTAGAGCTCGCTAGAATGTATGGATGAGAATTAACAGGCAACGCAAAAAGCCATTTAACAAATCCCAGCGCAACGCGGCACAGGGATGGGGCAGTTCCTCCTCTGCCAAGGAGCATCCAGTGCAGGAAGCCGTCACGAGATGAGTGATGAGCAAGGTGCCAAAAAACCACAGGAAACTGAAGAGATAAAAGAACAGGGGCAGGTTCCCAGGTTACAGCACAGCAGCAGGAGTCTGTTCTCCAAAGCCAGTGGGCTCTCCTGTGCTATCGGTGCCCAGTTTTTCCTAAGTTGGGATGTCAACCAAGGTCATCCATTGGAATGCCCTTAGATCAAGACCTCAAAAGATTCAGTGAAACCATGCAAGTCACAGTACTGTCTTCTCCATCATCCAAGCCACAGCACCATGTATTGCCAAGAAATAAGGAGGAAACCAGGATTACATTTTTTCTCCAAAAGACAGAGAAATTTTGCAGGCTGGGACCTGCAGCCAATATACTTTGGAGCCCTGGTATGACTGCATAGCTGTGAGGTGATAAAGAGGAACCTGGCAAAACAAAAAAAGTAGCCCTGACCATCAAATGGCTCGTTACTAGCCTGCATGAAATAAGCTTAGTGGGTCCAACACATAGCTGGTTGTGTTCTGATTCACAGCGTTGTGCTAATTTACTATTAGTTGAAATGATGTGGAAATCTCCAAACACCATAGTGTTGCTTTTGGATTTGCTCTATTTGGGGGGAAAAAAAAATAAAAAACCCCACAAACAAAAAAAAACAAAAAAACCCAGTAGAAAGTCACTACAACCGTCTAGTCTAACTTTTAGTACAGCACCAGCCCAGAGTCAAGTCTGAAAAGTCAGGATTAAGTTTCCTGTGAAGACAGCGAGGGAGTCCAGTGTAGTTCTTGGTATGTTGGTCCAGTCGCTAGCTCACCTTCACCACAAAAACATGTGCTTACCTTCCAGTCTGCATTTACTAG
>NW_009647955.1:2577309-2583349 GCF_000708025.1 Charadrius vociferus
AGAAACACTTCATTTGAAGTGGTCAGCAAGGGCAGGGGCAGTTGGGTCAGTGACTAAATATCCTTCCCTAAACCTGGGACACTGACCCAACCATCAAGACTTCAAGTTTTCCATCCCATAAACTGAGTTTATTTTTGTCTACATAATTTTAACTTTCTGAGCACTAACATTTACCCTCTGGTGAGGACTCGGAATGCTCTCTCAGAAAATCTAAATAAAGAGACGTTCCAAAAGATTACTTCTGGGATCTATTTATTTACCCAGTATCTGAGTAATACCAATTCTCAAGATTAAAGATAAATAAACATCGCTAATTGTAATAATCCAAATAATAATGATTATCTGACAGTTCTACTACAGGTCTTTGTCTGGGATGTGTCACATAAATCCTACGAAAACAAGACCAACTGACTGGACAGACCTCACAGGACAGGTGGTGGCTATGGTGAGAAATAGCCTCAGTAGGCTGCTGCCACAAAGACTTTTAAGTAGCGGGGTTTTGCACGTTAATTCTGTGTCACGACCCACGAGATGCCATAAGTGAAATCACCGCCTTTCCCCCCCAAAGGCTGTGGCTCGCCCCAGGACAGGACATTTATCTGCTTAAGTCTATGGAGCATGAAGGAAAACAGAACAAAACGTTCATGGAAAATACCAGCCCTTGAGTGAAACAAACCAAATTCCCAAAGCAACTACATTGGTGTGAATCCAGAGTTACTTCACGATCCCTAGGTAGGCAATCCAGATGGCTGTCAAGGAGACAAAAGACTCTGGCCCAGAGTCTGCCCAGAGATGGGCAGCAGCAGCAAATAGTTACTCAAGGTGGAAAGAATTTGATGAAGATGTCTTAACAACCACCCTGAGGCTTGCTACAGGTGCTCAGAGACAGATGCCGGAGCGGGGCTGGTGGTAAGGCTCACACAAGCACCGGCAGAAGATAGAATGATCAGTCTGGAGTGGTTAGAGGTCTGGGTTCACGTACACAAGTCTCCTCCTCTGAGTTTGGATTCCCAAAGGCTTTCAAAGGCAGAACTTGAGTAGGGTAATAATAATAATAGTCTGTATCACAAAGGTTTCTTAAATTTGGCCTCCCACTCTGTTTCTTTTTTTTTTTTTTTTTTGTCCTCCTTCTGTCTTTCATCAAGTCGTTGCTGTGTCCGTATCGCATTTCAGAAATCCTGCTGGCGTGGGTGGGCAGGAGAGCACGGCACGACCCAAGGACAGGCTCCCAGCGCTGCCCCTAGCACTGCCCCATTGGCTGCAGCGCGGAAGACCCGGCAGAGGAGACAACAGCGCAGAGTCCAAGTTCTCCCCAGACAAGACCACTAGAAAGATTAAACTGCTTGTATAAAGTTTGTGTGACCAGAAAAAGATACATGGGTTGTTTGGGTTTTTTTAAAGAAACAACTTCAAAGAACAAATAAACAGCCTCTCCTACAACATGAAAATCCTAAATATTGTTGTTTTACACTTGCAACACATGAAATCCTGATGATAATGGAACTGAACTGGGACACGGAAAGGGGGAACTCAAGACAAAGACAGAATAAGCAAGACCGAGTGGGACTCTTGCACCTTTTGTTCTACTTACGATCTCACATTACTAAGAGAGAAGCAATGCCCTATGCACTGGAGATTTGTTTTATTTATTGTTTTAAATGTAAGCACAGACCGAAAAGCCTTTCCTCATCTAGATGGAAGGCTGGTGGTTACAGACTACACCCGTAGGATCCCTGCCGTGCTTCACCCATGTGCAACGGGGCAGGCAGGCAAGTGGGAAGATGACACCACTGCAAGGCAGCATTTACGGAATGGGAGCGAGCACCAAGGAGCAGCACACCAATATGCAGATAAAATGAAAACTGGCTATAGCGGTCACCCAGCAAACAGGCCCGGGGATGCTGTGGCTAGGAACAAGATGAGATGAGTGAAAGAGATCTCCAGTGATGGGTTAGCAGGGTAGAAGAGAGGCAAGACCTGATTTTGAAATTGATAGGGTCATCAACTTTTCCAGGTTATTTACTTGTTATTTTTGGACCAGCCTGAGTTGCAAGAGTTAGCATGAGGGTTGGAAGCGATGCTCTGTCACAGGGTTCATGGCAGACCATCTACAGCAAGCTCCAACACGGCTACTGAATCAGCAGCTCGCGGCCAGCAAACACTCGCACAGTGTTCGTTGTTTCTTCCTTCTCCGCTCATTCTCAGAGCTAGAAAAAGGGGGATTAGGAACAACATTCCTGCAGGCTAGGTTTTCACAGAAATAAGATGACTAAGGCAGCAAAGCAGGGAGGACATGATTAATAAAATATTTAAGAGGGCAAAGAGATCCCCCCCACACCCACCTGCCAAGCCTAGAGGGTATTTCACTGACAAAGCCCAAGCACTCAGCACACAGCAGAGACACCAGCATAAGGCAAACTGCCCTTCTGCCCATGGGACATGACATCAGAAACCCCCTGAAGGACCTTTTCTCTGTGGGCTGGAGAGCCCACTACACGCAAGAGTTAAATCCCATGTTCTCATCAGCTTCTCTGTTTCCACATCTTCTCGAAACCCATCCCACTCTAACTGCCTCAGCTAGCGGTACCCAGTATATTTCTAAATTACCTGAAAACATCAGCTATCCTAGGAAAAGGAGGAGTCTTCCTACTTACAATACATATTTGGAAGCTGCAAAGAAGACTTGCAAGCACATTTGGACTTGGGCTGCTCGTTCAAAGCAATTTGTCTACAGTCTCTGTAGAGACGGCCATCAACCTCAGGGACCGGATCCAGAGCCTGAAGCCCATAGGAAACCTCAGCTGGATCCACAAGCTGTCCCAGTCCTGCAGTGCACCACAGACTCCCCTCACATCATGCTAGAGTCACCAAAAAGACTCAGAACACATCTGTGAAACAGACCAGGGGTCTTCAGAAGACCACTGTTTCTATTTCAGAAAAGTACAGAGAAAAAAAAAAAATTAGGAAACAATTTAGGGAACTGATAGGATGACATGGATTTAGAGACTGATGGAACGTGTTCTTATAAAGGGATACCATCAGCATTTAACCTAAACACATCATCACCTCCCTGTGCCTCCGCGGTGTTCCATGAGGGGATATCTCAAGCACTTGCTCAGAAGCAGGAGCAACGCAGCCCGTGGCAGCCGCTGCTACAGTCCAATATGCAGCAAAGAAAGTCCAAAACTTCCAAATCTAACATGAGTTTTCCACCAATTCACTGCAGACACTAATTCACATCACCACGACTGGGCCAGGCTGCGCTGGCGCTTGCTCTGCAGTGTGAGACTGACTGGAAGCAATGGGAGACCCCAGCCTGCTCCCAGGGCGCACGGGGTGGCTCCGCTGCGCCAAAAGCGGCAGCGGCACACATGGTGCAGGCCAACATTTGGCTGTGCATCTGTCCAGCGGGACTGAAAGCCTTTGCTTTTCATACCCCACAGGAGCGCTGCGAGGATTAGCTCATGTTTATTCAGCACCATTTTTCAAAGCGCTGCATGAGAGCCAAAACCTTTGATTTTATTTTTTTTTTTATCTGTTCCTTGCTTTGTCACTCCCTCCCCTCCCGAAGGGATGCATTTCCCCCCTCCTGAGAAACAAACAAGCAGGAGGTCAGCGGGAGTGGGAGGTGGGAAGCACATTCCAGGCTGCTCCTCCTCTCTCAAACCACAAATGCCACCAACCCCTGCTGTCCATCCAGCATCCCGCGTGAGCGCCCAGCATCCAAACCTCCCCACGCAGCCCGGGCAGGGGCCGGACAGGATGCACAGCAGGATGTTTAACCTCATCTCATTTCCTTTTTGGTTTCAAGAAGCAAAACAGGGGGGATCAAACAGCCTCCCCTGGAACCGTGCAGCCTGCCCATGCACCCACGGCAAGGATGGGGGGGCTCTGCACAAGCCCCGCTTTGCAGCTCCCCTTCGCTGACAAGGCGCCGAGCGGATGCTGCAGCTGAGGTGTCCCTGGAGGGAGGTGTCCCGATGCATCCCAGCCCTCAGGGAACATGCCAAAGCCTTGGCACTCAGCCTTGGCACGAGGGGATGGTTCACATCCGAGCGTATGCGAGAGCCAGACATTAGACCTTGTGTTTTGTGCAAGTGCAGGCAAATCCGATGAGTGGCATTTTCTTCCGCGCACAGACTTGTTGAGCCAGATCAAAAGAGCAATCCTGGGAAGAGAGCTCAGGCACGGGCAGCAGCATGGCGAGGATGTGGACAGACCACTACAGGTTGCTCTGTGGGACCAATCTGACCAGCATGCTGCTGACAAAACCCCAGAGCATCAGAAAGGGTTAAGGAAAAAGGTATTAAAAATATAAACAGCTCTATTAAAAGAGTACCTTCCCTTGGCTACAGTGCCCGAAACCCAGGCATCCACGCAGACAGCACGAACATCCACTACTCCATCAGAAAACAGCAAAATCAAAGTGTTAGCATGAATACAAAATCTCCAGACGTTGCAAAAGCAAATTAAGATGAGACACACATTTAAAAAAAAAAAAAAGACTGTTTTCAACACATTGCTTTGATAAGTTTACAATGCATTTTTAAATAAGGAAGATAAAAACTTCAGACACAGTAGAAATAGAAATGGAAGAACAGACCATACCCCAAAATCATCTGGATTTTTGTATAACGATTTTACTGAAATAGGAGACAAAACTCCCATTCCTTAATTTAGAGGAAAGTTTTTTGATGAGCTTGACATGAGCAAACCTTTGAAAGGCTCTGAGAAGGAGAAGTAGTTACTTAATTTTTTAGCATGACAAATTTAGTGTCACATCCCACAGATGGTGACATTACATAGAGCATCTTTCAGGGTTAGAACCAGAGGAAAATTCTGCCAGCTTCTCTGCTATCACATATGAGCCAAATTATAGTCCCAGTTCACTCCCAGGATTTCTTTCAGGCACTCTATGCAGCACATGGACAGTAGAGTTTGAGCCAATGCAGTTCTAGTCCCTGACTTATAAAAGTGACATTAAGGCAATGACAGAAAAGGAAGTACAGAAAAAGCAACGTAGTTATGATTTTCCGAAAGGTTTTTAAAAGCAGTAGCTAATGATTTGCCTCTTTGATCTGTACCACGGGCACTGGCACTGGCACTGCCTAGGACAGATGTTTGCTTCTCCAACTAGAAAGGGATTTCATCAGAATCATCCTCCTCGTGCTCTGCTGTGCAGGTCTTCACCTATTAAGTTTCCTATAGGAACTAAAAGGTTATGAATGTGCTCAAATAAAGCAGAAATCCGGAGGGAAATGTTCCAGAAATGTTTTAAACATTCAGCTTGGCATGAAATAAAATTCCCACAGTTTCTGTCCTTACTAGTCATGAACAGGAAGCCTTACTACGGGTACCTGGCTTGACAGAGCACAAGTCTTGAACTGAAAGAAAAATACCATTAACTATCCTGGCATGGGTTGGGGGTTTTGTTGTTGTTTTTCTCTTCCTTTTGGCAAGGAAGTTCAAAGAGTAACACCATCTTCCTCAGGGAAAGTAACAGCTACAAGGCAGAAGTTACTGGGACAAGAGGAAGATACGGAAGATGCCAGTGGCTGCTAAATACTGACTGCACAATGTCATGCAAACAATTCCAGACCACACAACAGTATAAAGATCATCAGATCGCAGTAGCGGAGGTTACATGTCCCCCAGCATCGTGCACACTCCCAGCTCCGGGAACAGGGCATCTGTTCAGTTTGTCTGAAAGCGAAACACCTCTGGCAGAGGGCATCAAAAAAAAATTGTGGGGGTGGGGGGGGTTCTCTGCAAACTCTCCACCGAAGACAGATCATTTTCAGAATTATCCTGTGTTACACCACAAGACAACTAAAAACATCCCTCCCCCTAGACAAAAAACCAAACAAACTAGGAAAAGCACAGGTAAGCCAAGGCTGGACAGAGTCTGAGATGCCACCCAGGATGCTCTGTGTCGGGAACAGACCACCGGCAGCAGACATCAGTGAAAATGGAAGGGGGGGGGACGGGAACAACAGGACACCTCGGCTGTTTGGGGAGGACGGAAGAGAGAATAACCCTT
>NW_009647955.1:2584576-2610491 GCF_000708025.1 Charadrius vociferus
CCCGGGTTCTCCCCCCCCCTCTCCAAACCCCTCTTACCCCGACAGCCTCCCGCCGCTGGGAATTCAGCAAATAAATCATCTGGGCTGGGCACGGTGAGTGGCTGGTGAAGCCCTTTCAGCTCCCAGCCGTGTGTTTGTCTAGCTACCTCCAAGGTTTCCCTCTTCCAATGCTGCAAAGCTCTGCCCTGCCAAAAATGGTACTCTTTTTTTTTTTTTTTTTTTGCATGACTTTTAAGGCATTCGTGTGACGAGACGTTTGGCAATGCAGCCCAGTGACACACAAAAAAAAAATCTTAGTTGGCATTTTAAATAATCTCAGTGTTGAACACCTGTCAGCAATAAGTTTTTCATATTACTACAGTTAATTTGGCTGAAATCAGCTGTTCCTGAGTGAGAGGGAATGGGCAAATCCTGGATCCCATTAGATGCTTTACTGTAAGCTGTTCTGGGCTCAAGTACTCAAAAGTCTGTGCGTACAGCACTGTGCTCATTTCTCTGTCTCACCAGGGATGGTGGCCTTAGTTATTTCAGACGTTTCAGGAACATCTCTATAGCTGTTGGCTATCTTTTCTAGACTGAAATAGCTGCAAATGGGAGATGCTTGAAACCCATTTGGTCCAGATTTCTTTATTGCATCAAGCCAGATGTTCCTCACGGTCATGCTGGGCTTTCCCCGCTGCAGCAGAATGGCTTTGATCAAATTGTTCCTAGTTCATGCTGCTGTGTCCAGGATCAGAAACAGGGCTCAGCACCCTCTCTTTGGGCAAGTGATGAGATTATGGAATCTGGTTTACGACAGTTTTATAAGGGAAGTTTTTTTCCCACATGGCTGGAGATTTACTAGAGTTCTTGGTGAAGAGCTTTCCCATCTGGCAAAGACTTCATAACAATCTTCTCTGTTGCTTTCTTGCAAATTGTCGCAAAATGTTTTAAAGGTTTGGTCCGTCCTTCTGCCCTGCCAGACTGGCATGCTGGGGACCGTACTCGCAACTGGGGAACCAAACACCCCGAGGGGAGATCTCCAGCGGGAGAGGTACATGCTGTAACTACTTGCCTATTGCAATGTGAATTCTCAGGTCCAGATAAAGCCTCTTGCAAGGGAAAGGTTATCAGCACTCCTGGGGAACAGAGGCGACGTTAGGAGAGGGCTACTTCAACTTTCTCAAGGGTCACTTAAGGATTTGCTGCTGAGATGTAAGAGAGAGGAGCCGCTGGTGACTGCACAAGTTTAGAGTGGGAGTTGGCTCTGCCGCAAATCACAGAGGTAAAGCACCCAACTCCCAGGGTGCACTTTCTGAAAGATGTAGCTCAGTGGATCCATTTGCAGAAGTGCTGTCTGTAAATCCATAGTGTTTCCAAGGCAGCGACATCTCTGCGTTTGCAGTGATAACATTGAGGCCCTGCATCGGAAGGAATGCAGAAAGTACATGAGTGACTGGAGACAGAATGAAGTCAAACAAAATGTTTTATTTCATCCTGCTGGGTTTTCTGATCCAGATGTTTCTTTCATTAAAAATCCTTTTTGAAACAGTAAAGAAAAGGTTCTTAGTTCTGACACCCTACAGCCCAATTCCGCTGCAGGGTTTTCTCTGCTGGCACCTACTCACTCCAGGACCAGACTGCCACTGCCCCCTCTTTGCAGTCCTCCTGCCTTAGGGTCATGCTTCCTTTGTTCGCCAAAGTTCATGCTTTCCCTCACCTCGATGCTTCATGGCTACCTAATTGCAGCAAAGAGCACAAAAAATGGTTGGCACATACAGGGCACTCAATCCAGGGTATCTTTAGGGCGTTCAGTCCAGTCGCTTGAGCAACCACCCTTATTTGTATACCCCTCCTCACTGCCCAAATGAAAAGGCAGCAACCAGGTGGGGAGAAGCTTGCTGGTCCCCGGACTGGGGGTCTTGTTCTTGCAGAAGATCTGAACCACAACAATTCAGCAGTGCAGCTGCTGCAGCCAGCAGCACGCCAGGGAAGGTGGGCTTGCCTTATTAGAGCTGGAAAGGAGCTGGGTTTAGAACCCTTGTACATATAAAGGCAGGATTTCACCCAGCACAGCAATTACTAGTTTAGGATGTTACAGCTCCGAATCAGGCCCCCAAATGCCTGAGATATCCCTCATACATCTAATGAAAGGAATAATTCTAAAAAAGTAACAACTCAGCCCGTGTTCAGATGTTGATCCTGGCCCCCGCGCAGTTGTTTTGAAAGACCTTTTCCTATGTAAATAGATTCATCTGAAGCTTTTTTTTTTTTTTTTTTGAGGAATACTCTGATATGTGGGTCAAACCACTGATGATTTGGCAACCAGATAAGAGCAAATTTTAGAATGCCTTTCAAAATGGTTTTTCAACATGCACATTACAAGCAAACCTAAGTTTCAAGCCCTCTCTGTTTCATTTGTAGACTTGCCTTCGTATTTGATTCATGGACAAGCTTTATAATTCCCAAATCAAACACAGGTGACCTCTTCAGCCGTGTACCTTAGTGAGAGAGACCGAGCTTTGAATCAGATGGAAAAGTACAACACACCCTCACTGAAGGGCTTTGGTCCTTGCCTCATGTACAAAAGTAAAAGTTTATTGAATATATCAAAGCCATTACTGACGTACTTAATGATTTAGACCCAAATCCAGACCTGAATTCTGTAGAATGCCTCCATCTACCCAACACCTTTTTTTATTCAAGAAAATGTGGGAGTGATTGTGAATGTCAGCAGATGTCAGGAAATTAATACCAAATAAATAGATGTGCTGCAATAATAGTCACATTTTGGGACTCTCCTTCTAGGAAAAATCCATCACCGGAATCACATAAAACTAGTCTGGGCTCAGGAGGGGTGAAAGTATGAGTGACCAAGGAGGAATTTTCTCTGTAAATTATTATTCTTGTTTATAGCATGATGAATGATGCACACTGCGACAGAGCGGGATGTGGAGGGAGAGGATACAAGGTGCATGCGGGGGATGCCACCCCATCCCCTCCAGCTTGTACCTGGTATTTCTTTGCTGCTGACTTACAAATCAGCTTCCCCACAGCTGTTCCTCTGCACGTTTGGGCCTGTCTCTGACACATTGCTCTGGATGGGTCGCTGGTAACTTGAGGTCAGCACAGGTGAACAGGAGGTCTTTCATTTTCCCTCCTAAACCTTTTCACTTTGATTTTCTTCTAGCAATATTTCTGTAAGCTCAGACCCTGGGAGCAGCTGACTCTATGGTTTTCTCCTAAGCAGACATCTGACCTGTGATCAAACACTGTATGTTCTTCTTCCATAACCTACAATCACAAGAACCCGAGATTTCCTCTGTCCTAGCAGCCCGTGACCCTGCCACTTCTCCCAGGCACGTCCATCTCATATCTTGCTGATGACAGCCTCTTTTTTTATTACTTCCCCTTGACATCTGCAAAGACATTACCTCCGTAGATGGACAAAATGACTGCCAGCAAAGCTTTGCTTGTAATGTTTCTCTAAGTGCATCACCCACTTGTGTATCCCTCCACTCACACACTGTGAAAGTCATCTCATATCCTTCTTTGCAGCATCCAGTAATGTTGCCTTGGCCTGGGCAGAAGACACGTGCTCGTCCACATCTCTCTCTGCTACACTCCATTATTAATACCGGCCTCGACAGCTCTTTCTTTTCTTTGTCGTGGTCTGGCCTGCCTCTGTGCTTCGTTTCATGGGACTTACTGTATCTCTGGCTGTTTTGGACCAGGTTTTGTGCTCTAGAATTTGCCATCACTTCTCTATTGCAGCACAAATCAAAACTAACTCCCCAAAGCCATCTCTGCGATGATCCTTCCATTGTGCCTCTCAAGGCTTTGGACATGTGCTTTAGTTTGCAAGCGCTTTGTGATACACAGAAACCCCCGTGCGGGATCTGTTATAAAAACCTTGATAGAAGAGCACAGAGAAGTACAACACAAGGCTTGCTGTTGGCACTCAGCAGAGAAATACAATCATATAAACCACATAAGCAGAAGATCCTTGTGTCTTCCCATGTGTAGGCAACAGCGTAACCTTATTAAATTCCAAGTGCCTGTACACTTTGCTTACTCAGAAACTTGGACTCTACTTTACTGCCGTTATAAATTAAAACCCAATAAAACTAAAGTTCAAAAAGTACAAAATACACAACCACAGGCGCACTGGTGTCTTGGAAGGATTGGTCACATGCCTGTATCTTTGAGATTGGATTTCAAATACCTCCATGGCCTGTGTTATTTAGGATGACAACAATTAATAACACTAAGGAATTATTATATTGTGCTCTACAGAGCACTTTTCTTACAGTGGCCTGGCAAAAAGTTTTACGTATTTACAGAGAGTTGCTGTTATGAACAGGAGGTACCTATAAATGCTATAAAATGAGAAAATTTAATCATAAGACTCATATGACACAGTTATTTTCAATGCATAGTCTGGAGTTAATGAGACGTGTGAATGGTTTCATTGTGTAACAGTCTGAACTTTAGCTGTAAGCTGCGGCAGTTTCAGTTTCAGAGGGTGAACAGGGTCCAATTCATGAGTGCTGTAATTGGACCGATGTCGGTGACATTGCCAAAAGGATGGGTCAAGTGTAGAGCGTGTGCATGCACAGCCTGAGTCTGGCTGCAGCTCTAGAAGGTCCCACACACGGTGAATGGATGGTGGTGGGACAGGCTGGATGAAGTGCCCTGTTTGATTAAGGTTTGAAGAACATTAAATTCATCTAGAAGGGGTGACACTTCTCTCCAACATGAGTATGGTACCCTGTGGTTGTGTGTGAAGGGAGAAGAAACGCAGGGGACGGAGGAGACATGCCACACATAGCAATAGACGTGTGGCAATAGACATGCCACGCTCTTCTGCCCAAAATGGGGTTCTTGGAGGAGATGAGAGTGTGTGGATGGAGTGGCCCAGGCTCCCATGCAGCTGGTGTGGACGTTTGTGCACTCACCACCTCTCCAGGGAAGACCTCCCTGTGAAAACCATGACCATGAAGAGCTTTGCAGTAAACATCTGGTGGCTTTGACTCTCAGGTTTCCTTGTGCCGGCAGCTCTGCTGCCTTCAGTGGGGCTGTTCACCATGGAAGTGTGGGGATGGAGCTGCTGTTGAGCGACATGGGAGAATCACAGTTTGTGAAAGCGAGATGTGGGCATCAGAGTGGGACAATAGGGAAAATACTCAAGGACCCCTCAAAAGCTGTTTGGAAGCAGCTTGTACCTTTTAGTGGACATGTGAAATGAGCCCCCATTAAAATCAGTATAACTATCCCCAAAGCCAGTGTGGCCATATTTTCCTCTGCATGACCTTGTGCTTATTTTTCCTGTTCATTAAGTCATAATCTGGGCACCTCGATGCATTTATTATTTTTCTCATTCCCTTTATCAGTTCTTGTCCAGTCTCAAAATATCATTCAGCGCTTAGAAAACAATTAAAAATAAGATTATGTGAAAGCCACCTGGCTGCTGAGCCAGCTCAGGTAGATGCTGCATCCCGCTCCGAAAGGTAACCTGCAAACAGCAAGGTTTTATCCATAGACCTTTCTTCTCGAGTAGCCCAGCAGTGAGAGACTGGGTCTCCAAGAATAAATATTTCTTTTCCACACAGACCTCTCCACGTGAGCCAGACTCCGACTTATTGTGGGAAGAAAGAAGGAAACATCAGGCAGAGGGGAAGAGGCCCACTGGAGGGCAACCTGACGGGAGAGAAAGGAGAGCTGTCGCGAGGGGAAGCACAACGTCCTGCCCGTGAATCAGAGGAGGGGAGAGAGCTGCAAGGGAAGCCCGAGAGGCAGAGAAAGTCCACTGAGAAAATTAAAACTAAATTTGGCAATGGTAGGACACACGCTGCAGAGAGGAGCTCCCTGGAAGAGGCACGGCTGAGCACCAGCGGTGATAACCGGGAGCAGCCCCCGACGGGACCACGGCAAACGCCAGCGGGTCTCACTGCTGGTGGCACGGAGGAGGTTGGGGGGGGGGCTCTTGCGTTGCCAGTCTTTCCCAATTTTAATTTTTATGATTCAGTGAAAAGGCAGGGGGCTGAGAGACCACAAAAGACATTGAGCTCACTTCTTTCAGAAGTATCAGGTTCCCTGTGGCCCCCCTTTCACCGTCCATCTTTCTCGTTCATGAATGCAGTTCTCACTAATCCGACCGAAAGGCGTAAATCAACATCCACAGCCCAATCATCTGCAACACAAGGGAAACTGGAAGAAATGGTATGCAGTTAAGTATAAGTCGGTGTATCTCTGTACCTGCTCCCTGATCTCCTCAAAGACCTGCCCTGGTTAAAAGTCAAAAATCTTCATGAGGGTGAAGTGATGCTGGGGCAGATCATGGACACACTGTGCGTGCAGAGATAGAGACCCAGAGGTGGTTAAAACGAAATATACTCCAAAGTGCATTTGGAGAATCGTTTTTACTGCAAGGTGCTAGGTTTATATGGCAGTAGTTTTCATCCTAGAGAATCCTAAAATGCTCTGCTAATGCTATACACATAAAACTCACTTCACTACAGCTGCTAGGCAGACAGGTTGCTGGCACACTGCTTCCCACCCAGAAGTGGGAAGGGAATAACCAACCCAGGACATCTCAGCAAAATCCTGTCTTAAGGGAAATTACCCCTGGGAAAGGAAGCAGAACTTGAATTCTTAACATTTCATATAATATGCAGACCTCCAGGGGTCCTGGTCTCTCCTCACAGATGTAATTCTGGAGGCCTCATGCTGAAGCCAACTGTGTAGCCCTAGGGCAAATGAGAGGAAAAACCCCAAGGTTTCGGAGCAGGGCTGTGAGTGTGCAAGGACCACGCCAGGATTCCCCTGGGGGTGGGACCACAGCAGCTACTCTGCCTCGTTTGGTACCAGCTTGGTTACACACAGCAGCGGGGGTACCTCCCGGCCCCCAAACCATGAGAAACTTCCTAATACTTGATCAGCCCCAACCAAGAAGCCCGGCCAAAGGGAAGCAGGAGACTTGAGGGTGTGTGGCCAGCCGGGGCGTGCAGGGGATTACACCATCGTTCCTCCTCTCACCCTGTCCTTTGTACCTGTATCAATAACTGGGGAAAGCTGGATGCTGCGCGGGTACTACACAGGGCCCTTCCTGCTGGAGTAAGGTCTGGGAGGGCTGGAAGGGGTGAGTGGAGGAAGAAGACTGGAACGGGTGGCTGAGTAACACCGTTATTTGCAGAGCTGCTGCAGGCCAGTGGAAAACATTCAGAGTGGGAACAATTCTGCCAATCCAAGCAATGACATGCTCCCTCATTCCTTTTTCTCTTTCCTTCTCTTCCCCCATGGCCAATTTTTAGGCTTCGTTAAAGCTAAAGCTGGATGAATTCCCCTGCAGCAGCATATTTTCTCTGGTTTCACAGTGGTATTAGTGACAGAAAAGTTGGGTATTGAAGCTGTGGGATATGGGGGAGCAATGGTGTAAGGATGCAGAGTGACTCCAATTTGCTCAGGATCAACACTGAAACCTGTGAGATCGGAATGTGCCTTGAGCTCCCCTGTGCCACCCTCCCCTTCTAAGGGATGCCAAGCACCAGGGCCACCAGCTGCATGCCAGCCGGTGGTGGCACTGCAGAGGGTGACCGTAACATCAGCTGGGGAACATATGGCAAGAGCAGCAAATCCAGATGGTGATAATGAAGTGGAGAGGAGCAAATATCCTGTCTCATTTGAGTGTTCCCTATAATTAGAGAAATTGCAGAAGAGAAACACTGCTGAAGAACAGGAATGGAAATTGCATCTCCGTTCCCTGTGGTGTAGTGCTCAGTGAAAGCTGATGGCGCTGTGATTAGCGGCTGTTTCTCCAAGGGGAGCAGCAGAAGGCTTCAGAGGGAGCAGATTCCCCACACCCAAGGTGCTGTGCACCCAGGCAGGGATGGAAGCAGCCTGAAATCACTTAGGACAGAAGAACCAGCTCTCCTGACTCTCCTGCCAGATACCTTGCGTTGGAACACCCTTTGCTGGGGCAGGCACCGAAGGCGGGCACCCCAGTAGAGAGGGTGTCACTGGCACAGGCTGTTCACTACAGCTTCAGCAGTTTCTCCAGGGCCTTTTTTGGCTGAGGATGGACTTAGGGGGGGTGGAGGGGGAAGCGCAGATCTCAGCCTTACTGTAATCACTAAAAATAGACCCTAGTGTGCACTCGCTCCCTCTCTCCTAGACTGCATTAACTTTGGGACTTGTCCAAAAAAAGATTTAGGAGGGTAGCCAAGAGGAGATCTCTGAATACGGTAGCAAGGACTGTTTTCCTTAATTTTCTAGTTTCTGTAATATAGCTTCTAGTGAAAAATAAGTAAGCCACAGACAGTGGTGCTTTTGTATCTGTTCCTTGTGTTGAAGATCTCAGCTGTTAGAAATTAGAGTGCGGTTACTTCTTTGACCCCTGTAATTTCTGCAGAGAACAGTGATCTGGTCTCACAAGCATCCCCCTGGCCAAGCCTTCAGGACTAGGAGTGAAATTTGCTCAGCATGCCAGGCCAAGGGTGCTTTTTGAAGTGCTTGCCCAGAGAAGGAGAGCTAAAAGCTTCAGCAACCTTTTGCTGCATTAATCCATCATACTCTGACACGCGGGTGGCTCGAACGGGCTGGATCCTTTGTGGAAGGAGGAGGGAGGTTTCTCCTGAGAAGTGGGAGATACGTTAACGCTTTAATCTTTATGCCAGGGTGTGTTTCTGTTTAAGAAGATTCTGACCTTATTTGTCAGGAAAGATTGCTGTGAACCTGGCTTTGCGACTGCCCAGACTCTATATTTATTTTTTCAAACAGCCTCCGTTGTTATAAGCCAGGAGGGTCACCCTGAGCAGCAGCTGCTGAAGAGACTGGCGGGCTCCCCGAAGCAAAGGTCAGCAGAGCATTTCCAAGCAGGGTGTAGGGCATTTCCAAGGGATTAGCAGCTGGTTGGGTAGAGATGCTGTCCTAAAAAGTATCTCAGAAGGTCCTCGGCCGCAGCTGGATGCTGATCCGGGGGTGCCTCCTGCCAATAGGGCTAGCGCTGGTAAGAAAGACTACAAGCTTTTGAAACAATGCACGCTTCAAAAATGCTGGGTCAGATGGTTTTCGAAAGGGGCTGCACGAACAGCCCTGGAGAGCACATTTCCCCAGTGGCTCACAGCTGTAATCAAGGGCAGCGTTGCTGTGATTTTCTACCATGCTTTATGCCATCCTGTGATTCAGGACCTCAGTTCAGCTGGCACCTGGAAAGGCAAAATTAAGCCTGTACTCATCACAGGGCTCTTACTTCCCTGCTAGCATCAGTCTCTATGGGACGCAAGCGCTCACTGTGACATGGGTAGACTCCAAAATCCTCCTTTGCCACTAGGGAAGAAGCAGGTAAGGCAACAAGAGGCCACTCTGAGGGCTCAGGGATGCTCTCAACCCTTGCATAGAGGTGGCAGAAGAGCCATTCAGAAGGCAGAAAGACAGCACAGACTCCAAAATTTTCTGAATGCCACTGGAGAAGATGCCATCAAATGCTTGAGCCCTGCAGCAGAGTGGGGTAGAGAGGCAAATCTTGACATCAGATGGAGTTCTTCAGCATTTCACATTACTGGGCAAGGCTCTAAAAGTGACAGAGGCTGAAAAAAAGGAACCAAGGAGCATGTGATCAAACCTATGCTGCTTTGGAAGTCTTAATGAGCAGTCAGTCTGCTGTTCTGCAGATAGCAACGTACCTTGGGACAAATGATGCTGATACGTTACAGGATTTTCAAGCACATCTCATGCTAATTCTCCAAACTTCTGGGAAAAGGAGAGCGAACAGGGGATTTTTTACCCAGTTAATTTTATGGAGTGCATTGAGTAAGGGTGGATTTATTTTCTGAGCTAGACATCATTTCAAACATTGCTTTGTGTTTCTTCACTGGGGACGCAGGGTACCGTTTTATTGCCTTGTGTAAATTGCTTGTTGTTTTATTGAAGCATAAAAACACTTGGCAAGGCTACAGCGTCCCATTATCTTTCAATTGGGTGGGCAATAATTCCTTAAACAAACACAAAACCTTATTAAACACTCAAATACCTAGAAATCAAAACAATTTAAGAACAGGGACGTCCAACATGCTGCGGGTAACAAAGAAATGAATGTGCTTTTTAACTATTGAATACAATTAAATCTAGAAAACCACCTTGAAAGCCAAAATAAAGGCAAATCTGATGTTGGTACTGCCTGCAGTGTTTCCTTGTTTGTCTTTCTGCTTCCGTCTCTGCCTATAAACAAGTTACGGTGCTGGTTATTCGCGCTGACCAAATCCCAAGGAACTGCTGACACTCTGCTTCCAGACAAGTTTGCAGATACTAATCCAGTAGGGAGAGATGGCGAAGGAGAGGCTGGCAGAGCTTCTTGTGTTTGCTCAGCCCTTGGAGAGGGATGTGTGCCAGTGCTGGACTCTGCACTGGGGCTGTTGCCGGTGCCTCTTTGTACACGCATGGGATGGAGACCAAGTCAACAGCTAACCCCCTTCTGCAGCATTCGTGCTTCTTGAAAGCTGACCTCATCTCAGACAAACCTCAGCACATTCATCACCAGGAATTTGTGAGTCATCCCTGGGAAACTTTTCTCCCTCTGCACTAACCATCTGAGCAGAGCAGCTCATACTGCATTGCCAGAGCCTGGCTGCCGGGTAGGGCTTCAGGAGATTTTCTCTGACCATGAGAGCAGCTTGCCGATCGGGATCCTGCATATCAGTGGCACAGGGAGAGGCTGTGCCCACAGCTTTTTCTTCAATCCCTCTCTCCTCAAAGGCTGACATCCTGGTAGAGATGCAAGGGTCAGTCCCTACGCAAGGAATGGCTCATGGACAACACAGCAACTAGAGACAGAGCCTGAGGAGAGAAGACAGCAAAATCCCACTGCGATGACAGTGACGAGGGTTGCCATTGACATCGGGGCAGTGCCAGCTAGCAGCAAGCAAGGGCATCCCCCCAGGCCTGTAGTCTCAGTGAGCCGCTGTCAACTCCCCAGCTGCTTAAAAACTGGTATCACCTTTGGTTCCTGTCCTCAGCACGGCACATCTCTGGCCGGAGGTTACATGGGAGCGAAGAAGCCTGTTCTGAGCATCACTCCACAGAAATGAGGAGCCAGTAAGGTCTACCAGGACCCCAGTGCCACAGCTGAAATGAGAGGCTGCACTGGTTTTTCAAGCTCATGATGGTCAGGTTGACAGGAACACCAAAGGTCTGTGACCCTTTTCCTCCCTCCTAAATTATGGCAGGTCTCTGCAGGGCATTAATCATGGTTTGCAGAGGCCTCCTGCCCTAAGGTATAGGTGGAGGCTGAAGAAGGACCTATGTAAAAACATACTTCAGCTCTGGGACAAACTGAGCATCGGATTGACAAGAAGAGATGAACAAGCAAGTAGAGAACCCAAGGCAAAATAACACTGCCCAAGTTATGGTGGCAGAGATATCAAATCACACAGCCCATCTGCTAGTGCTAGATTTTCCCTAATTGATGCCATATCTGTTACACACAGACTTTGTGCTTCCCTGAGGGGCAACACTTCTTGCTAAAGGAGCCCAAGGGGGGTGTTTGGTTTTCCAGGGGAACTTGAGCTAGCACGTTTATTTTAAGGGAAACCCTTAGATATTTAAACCCATCCCCATGGGCATCTGGAGAGAACGCCTGCTCAGTCGGATGTCTTCCCCAAATTTAGCATTTAGGAAAAAGGAGGCTAATTCCGGCTCTCAGACGGGAGGATGGTGTGGAAGGAGCTTGGGCAGCTGGAGGAAATGGCAGTAAAGGCATTAGGAGTTCTCATAAATCATCTGTGAGTGTTTGGATGCTTCATTTTATGCTTATGTCAACATGCTCACTTCCTGAGCCAAACATCACTGATTTTGTTGGAGTTTCCCCAGTGGGGTTTGGCCAGGAGAAAATGGGACCTTTTTTCTTTAACTGTGTGTCCACTTTTTCATCCCAAAACATCAGAGCAACTCACTCTTCCCTATGCTGCACCCCCAGCTTCGCACGCACACGAACGTTTCTGTGTGAATAGAGTGAGCTTCTGTGCTCAAGAAAGCATTACTTCAAGTAAAAGCTAAGTCAAAGCTAAAAGCTATGTCAAGGATGTGTTCCTTCTGCCCTGAACGCAGAGCAGGGTCAGTGCAGAAGTGGGCAGAGTTGGCCTCAAATAGAAGGGAAATCAGCTGCCTGTGCCAGGAGCGTTTCATCTCTCTGCAGTGGTTTGGCCACGGAGATTTCTGTGGCACTTAGCACAGCAAAAGTAGAGGCTGAGACATTTCAGCGACGCTCAGCAATCTGACACTGAGACAACAAATCCTTGCATTTGGGAACTCAGACGCTGCCTCTCCTCATATCAAAGGGGAAGTGCCTGGGCAGGCACCCACGAATACAGACTGCCGCCTTCTACCCCCGTGCCTCCAACCGTCCTATGTGTCTTACGTGTGCCTTTTTTTTCCCTCCTGTTTTTTTCTCCTCCCTTATCCAAACAGTTAGGAGAGAAAAGACCAAGGTGCCCCTCCCCTAAACGTATTTTGAACCAGATTTTTATCTTATATCCGTACTACCTATTTATTTCAAAGCTGATTTCCAGCACGGTCTGTAAGGTCAGTGAGGCACAGAGCTGAGATCAGGCAGCCACTTCTCTTTGAAGGGCTGAGATTCGGAAAGCGATAACCAGTGCTGCCCGGTGCCAAATGATCTCTCACAGTGACAGGTGCATGTGAGAAAATTCAGACAGAAATCTCTAGCCACATGTAATATTTCAGGGACTGTCAGGTTAAATATAGTAATCCTGCTACCGCAGGACAAGAACCAAGCGGCTATACTGGTTTACACCAGTTAGGGAGTTGGTCCAAGCGTTAGATGCATAGTTTAATCATGCACCACATCATGAGACCAGGAAGCAACACAAACTATTATATACACAGGAAATTTTAGAATGTATGTGTGTTATGGCAGCAGTCAAGACTTCTGCAAAGTGCAGATGCACAAATGCAAAATAAAAAACACCGCAGTCCCTTCTCTCAGGAACTCACAGCGTAAAAATCAGAAAGCAGCTAGACACAGACAAAAGTAGATTAAAAAAAGAAACTTATGATGCTTAAATAAACCTCATCAAGCATTCATCTGATTTACTCACCACATTAGTTCGCACCTATTTCCTTGTGTCTGCAGCCAGGTCTAGTTTCACAGGAGGACCACTCGCTGGGGAGAGCAGGTACTTTGGTTGAGAGCGTTGTGTAGGGACTGACCTCAGGGTGTTATTTAAATGCACAGACTAGGGACACTGAAAAGCAGAGAGCAAAATCTTTTTAGGAATGAGACCTAACCTATTAGTATATCCATCAGATGTCAAGTCTTAAACAAACCATTTTCTAATAGGGTTTTACCACAAAAGGAAGCAAAGACCTTCCAGACTCTCTAAGGAGAAATAAAGCCCCCGCAATGGGGCTGACTTAGATTAGTGGCTGCTACCTGAAGGTTGCTGCTCTCGGTGCCACATCTGCTGCAATTAGGCAGTCTGGCATGAACTGAGAAGACAAAAATCACAGTTATATGGAAAAGTCTGCTACGTGTGTCCTAGCCAGCAGACGGAGAGAACAGACTCAGGGCCATGTCTCTGCACCAGGCTCTTACCTCTCTGGACCCACATCCGCAGAGCTCTGATAATGTTTGAGCAGCACTTTGAAGGCTGCAGGTGCTACATATATGCTAAATGCTGGTTCTAATTGGAAACCGATAGGTGTGATATCACCTGCATTTGTGCCGAAAAGCATAGGGGTTTGCATGACTTCCACACTGACCTATAAATCAGCCCAAGCTCTTGGGGACATTAATGTCAGCTTACTCAAAGAAGGTGGGTGAAAGGTTTGCAACCCAGAGTTGTGGGTTCATCATGACAAACCAACCAAGGGAACCTTCCCATCACCCCACCCAGTCCTGAGTAATGGAGAAGGCATTTGGGGGCAGGGGGAGACAAATGAACCCCACAGTGAGTTATAAATTATGTATTTTTGACATTCATTTAGTATGCTAGAAAGATGAAAAGACACCAAGGCTGAGCCTGGCCAGGTTTCTGAAAGAGGCGTTAGGATCTCAAGAGATCCACAGGATTAATGCACAGCCCAAGGGAGGTCAAAGAGCTGGGAATACTGAAGGCAAACCACAAATAAATGGCTTTATTATGTCATGGAAGGAAGTTCTCTGTTCCTAAATTGGCTAAGCAAAACGAAGGATAATTTTTCTCCATCTCACAGTAATCCAAAAGCCTGGGAGTAATTTATTATGAAAATAAGCTTAATGTCATGCAAAGGTGGCTTCTTTGTGAGAGACCTACTCAGGGCTGTCATGAGGAGAGGAGAAATAGAGTGGAGACCCCACTCTGCAGACACACACCCAGAGTGAACTTTTAGGGTGAATATAGTAATGGAAGAATAATAGGGTTTATACACCTCCAGAGAAGAAAACAAATATTTTCAGGAGGCATAAGTAAAAAGTTTTGACTGTATATATCCACTGTATAAAAAAAGGGAAAATATTATGAGAATGTGACAGTTGTACTGTGTAACACTGAAATTAGGGGCTATCAGCGCTAAGGCTGCTTTATTTTGCTTCCTGCTGTACCCATGAGATGAATGCACAGCAAGATGCCCTCAGGGCATATTGCTCATTATTTAATCTTTCTACCTCCCTCCCCCTCAGCATTGTGGCTTGCTCAGACCACAGAGTGGACACTCACGTTGTAGGAAATAATTTCGTGTTTTCTGTTTTCCTCAATCTTCAGCATGCAGCTTCAGGTCTTATTCGGTGCAAGCATTTAAATATTGCTCTGGAGACATAACTTCACTTGAAGGTTTTCTCTGACTGCTTTATGCTGTCCCTAGAGGCTACTCTGCCATTCATTATTTTCTTTGTGCAAGAAAAAAATACTATTAGCTCCATGTTAGCTGTATAAAATTAATCCACACAATATGAAGATGAAATATAGCAACAAATTTTGGTGTGCTTTCTGAGGCATCAATATGCTGATTTTTCAGGATATGGCATATTTAATATATTGAGGACGCAATGTCTATTAACGTAAGCCACATCAGTGAGCATCCACAAGCACCATCATCCTCACCAAGTGCTACGAGAATGATTTCACCTGTAACTCTGCCAATTTGGGGAAAACAGCAAACCTCCCACTCAAGGTGGGCACCTCCTGCCAAACCTCCAGGCTTGGACCACACTTTGTTTTCTCAACAAACCAGAGACAAGAATGCTCAAAACTACATATGTGTCCCAAACCTCAGCCACAGAGAATAGGACAATTATAGCTGAAACTTTCCAAAAACATGGAAATGCCTGAGGCAGACAGATGACATGGAAACCTTTAGCTCAGAGTGTTTGACAGAGCCATAGAGGAAGGTCTTCTGCTGGGAGGTGCTGCCCAGAAGTACAAGTGGGCACCCAGCCTATGTGCCTATGGTGCCTACAGGGGCAACGCCGCAGTGGTCGCTGGGGCTGACCCCGCAGAGGGATGGGGTCCTGCGTCATGGCTGAGCTCTGGCACCACTCCCAAACCAGATGTTCCCACACTGCTGCCCCTTGCTGAGACAGAGCATGGCTAAACCTCATTAAAAGCAGCATGAGTAGGAGGTGGCAGTGGACGCCCTGTACAGCCTCTGTATTTTCCTCCTCTGATGCTGAACAGAAGCCCGGATGGATTATTTTCATTATCAACAACTATTTACTGATCTGGGAGGGACTCTGCAGGATTGCAGCACAAACTTTGTTGTCACAGCATCCAGCCCCTGCTCCAGTGAATAATGAAAGAGCAACAGCCGGAAAGAGGGAGAAAAAAAATGCAGCACAGCAGAGGCTGATGTGCAGCACGCTGAGTCGGGGCCACCGCTCCCGGCAGGGGCTGCGCTAGGGTGGCCCGGTGCCCAGCTACTGTACGATGGGAGATACACAAAGGCTCGTGCTGCACCGAGGCCTTGGCAGGGATTTAAAGGGGCTGTAGGACTGGATGTGCCGTTTCCCCCCGAAATGTAAAACAATTTGTGGCCATTTTTGCTCATTCGAAATAGCAAGTGTTTGAGTGCTGGGCAAATTCCAGGTCGGATAGGATCATTATGCCTAGTTAAATGGTTACGGTGGTTTTTAATTAAAGTCATAACTCTTTTTCATTGCTCTCTCCAGGCTTTTGTGCAACATCACCAGACGCTAATAGACAAGCGTAAGATGGGATGTAAAGAGCTCTGAGATCCCCATGGCCGTGCTGTAATTGTCACTGCTATGGCACCTTTTACAGCCAGGTTAACTGTCACTAAATCATTTGTACAGCAGATGTTGGCTATGCTGACCGCAACCAGGTGCATCTGCCAGGATGGTTAATCTTCTCCAATGAAATCTGAAGGATGATGGCTCCAGAGCAAGGGTAATAAACTGTTAGGAGTCCTAGTTGGACTGTCCTTACTCTGGCTTGACTAGAAGTATAGAGAAAAGACAGCAAAAATTGAACTGGTGGGTAGGTATGTGTATGAATCTCAGATCCATTGATGGCACTTGAGTCCAGAAAGACAGAGGTTCAGCACAGTTTCCCTCACAGTATGTGTCTTTGTTACCCAGGGTCAACTCTGGTTTGGGTGACCCCATCTCATGATCCACTCAGTCACCGGCGTTACTGCTGGGACTGCCCTCAAGCAGCCAGGTTTGTTATTATTCCCTGGGCAAGGGGAGCTGCCGCGTGGCACAAGATTGAAGCCATCAGGCTCATTTTGCAGAGCAAATGCTTGAGTCCTTCATGATGGTCTTGCACAATGGTTCCCATGGAAGTCCCCAAGGACAGGCATCTCAGGACACCATGAGTACAGAGGACTCGAGACAGCCCTTCCCCTTCCCTATCCTGGATGGATTACAAGTAATCTAACTAATGTCCAGGCATTGTGGGGTTCACAGCACCGCTTTCTAACAGAAACCTGTTTGATGCATGGTACATTTGGGGTTGTGGAAAAATTTATGAAGTGTGCTGTGCTTGACAGCTTTTTCCAGGAGGGCTTTGAGTTGTTTTCCTTCCAAGAGTCTGCATTCAGTTATAGTTTGGAATATGTGATCTCATGGTGTTTGTATTTATACCTCTCACAAAACCATTTTTACAGCATCAGTATCTATAGGTTACTGTGAGGCACTAAGCGAAGTCATCGTAAGGTCACTCAGGATAGTGCCTCCTACG
The DNA here is from genome assembly GCF_000708025.1 of Charadrius vociferus. Lineage (NCBI taxonomy): Eukaryota > Metazoa > Chordata > Aves > Charadriiformes > Charadriidae > Charadrius > Charadrius vociferus. The sequence goes on from NW_009647955.1 coordinate 2,601,748, forward strand.
TGGAGCACATCAGTTTGGCTGCAGGATAGCTACAGCTGAAGTTGCTTTTCTGTAGCTATGAGCTGAAGAAATACAAGCAAGGGATATTAAAGTGATGAAATAACACAATAAAAAGGGAAAACACGCTACAGGGAAAACACCCCCCTGGCTGGGGGCAGTTATAAGGATTTGATAAGGGAAGGGAACTTTTCCATCACCTATTCCTGCAGTAGGAAAACACGCAGTTCCCTGGGCAACAAGCTCAAAGGGCTGTTTCTCTCATGACTTCTTTAAAGAGTCCCTGATGTCTCATGAATGAACAAAATTTCCATACTGAGACATTTCTGTACCTCCTTCAAGATTTCTGAGCTCTCCTGGGAATATCCCCCCATCACACAGGTGACGCCCTTGTCACTTATCAGTGTAACAGGAGGTGGCAAATCAGCCTCACGCCATGCAAGAGATCTGGCTCTTGCATGGAGGGCTCTTCCTCCCTCTTCTCAACCCGTATTCAGAGGGAAAAAAGCAACCTCCTTATTGGAGGAAGGGAAAGCATGGCATAACAGACAAAAGAAAAAAGCAGAGGTTTGAATCTCAGCCTTTGACTCTGAGGTTGCAGCCTTCCCTGGGGAGTTGAGGAGGAGACACAGCTTCCATAAGTCCAGCATGTGAGCTGAGGGCATGGAAACATCCCTGATGTGGGAAAGAAGCAGCCCATGGGCAGTGTGGAGCTCCTGGAAATCTGCACCTCAAAGGTCCTCCCTAAATAAGCTTTGCTGCATACACAGCTGCATGAGTCCGCAGAGGGGGACTTGGACCTTGTTGTGCCATAGGAGTGGGATAAACACAGTCCTTTGGAGTAGTTTGGCTCATTTTCCAGACAAGCTCTTTGCTCAGAACAGAAATACCAGCTTGTCTGACCCAGGTTGCACATTCCTGTAACAAACTGGGGATAAGAAACACCCTGATTTCCAAACCAGTCAGTGCTCTAAGGTGACTCACAGTGCTCTGAGTGCCCAGAGGTTTTAAGAAAAAAATGATCATTCTTTTCTCTTTTTCCTGCATTCAGGACGTGTTTGGGGTTTTTTTTAATGAAAGACACCTAAGTGATAACATAACCATTTCCAGAGCTTACTGCTGCTGATTATTTTATCCAGTGGAAAACCTAAGCCCCCCTTTACTCATTAAGACAGTCAAATTTATGCCAAATAGCTTAGAGGCATTCCAGCACCCACTGGAAGTGGTGGTAGCTTTCCCACTGACTTCAATGGGCACAAAATATTCCCAAGACTGGAAACCCCAAATTACCTGCATCTGTTCTGCACATTTCTGAAGCCTTCCAACTACTAACAAGACCATCATGCTGCAAGAATAAATACAGCTACATGAAACATTAGTAAGACTGTGTGTCTCGGTCTAAGTCCTGGTCTACTCCAGTTGATTGGAAAACTGCCATAAATAAATTTGGCCTCAAGTGTGCTGAAAACTAAGGCCAGGTTCTTCAGCATGCTGCACGCACAAGGAACAGTCCTCATCTTGGGGTGCATGGGAGGGTATTATTCAATGTTACGATTTCTATAGCTGCCCAGGGAGTTTAAATGCTTCCCACCAACCTTGTCCTCAGCCACTCGGCTACGACGGGTGCAGCGGGGAGAAGGAGAGTACAGCACCCTGTAAACTGAAGCGGCGAGGGTGGCTTCCCTTCTCTTCTTGGAATGGGCAAGAAGGAGCATATAGGTGTATTATGGAGAGAGAATAGGAGTATATAGGGAGTATTTGGGGAGTTGCTGGAGGATATGGAGGGTAGATGGCAAACAAGGAGCCTGTATTGCAGAAGAAATTTGGGATGAAGTGATTGTGGGGGCATGGCAGGAGAATGAACCACTGGGGAGAAGTTACGGTCTCCCTGGCCTTTCTCTTCCCCAACTCCTGCCCCAGCTCCTTGTCTGCCTACCTCACTGCCCTCCTCCCTCTGGGGCTGGAGTGCAGGGGAGGATTGCTGAACGCTGACGTCAGAGCAGGATGGGGGGACAAGGATGGCCACGAGGAAGGTGTGAGGGTCAGGCTGGGTGCAGGCAAACCTGAGGGGACACAGAAAAACCAGGGTCTCACAGGCAGGAGGTGACAACAAGGGAGACCTCCCGGCTCCTAGGTGTGGGGGTGCTTGCCCAGGCTCCCATCCTGCGGGTATTTAAGGCTCTAAAATACAGGATCAAAAAATACCAGCCCATGGTAGGAAGTCTCTCCCTTTCCCTTCCCACGCACGGTTCCACCCAGCACTGCCCTGTCCTGCCAGAGCAGTAACGTGTCCAGGAGACGTTGCTGCTGCCCCTCGCATCCCCCTGCTCTCCGGTATCTCTGCTGCTCCCACAGAACCACAGCGGTGCCCGGGCACTGAATTCATCCTCTCCTGGAGGACTAAGATGACTCCTCGCTGCCTGGGAAGCATCTCGCTTTAATAAGGAAATATGAAAAGGAAAATTAATTTGGTGGAAGGATAAGGATTACGTTTGCGTAACTCTTGCATAACAGAGCTAGATGCTGTATAAGGCAAACAAAACACAGGGAAAAGAGGAGCGACAGCACAGGCGAGGCAGAGAGGGGTTGAATTGTCCTATTTTGAAGTTATAGCTGGCAGCCTCTCGAAAAGGCCAGTCAGCATTTTGGGGACAAAGCTGCCTGGCTGTACGGAGGAGGCAGAAAACACGCTTTGAGACCAACGTCACGCCTTTTATCGACAAGTGTCGGCTCAAGGGGATTAGCAGGGTACAATGCCTCCCTTCTGATTCACTCGCCGGCCTCTCATTCCCTGCAAGGCGGGTAAGCAGCCGCCCCTGCACTCAAGGGGGGGGAAGAAAGGCACAAGGGTAGGAAGGTCAGACCCAGCTGGCTCTTACCCGAATTCCTCCCTCCTTCCTCCGCACGGTCACTCGGTGAGAGCTGGGTCACAAACATCGGGGACACAGCAGAACAAAGACCGGCTGTAAGCAGCCCACCCACGGTTGTTTGGGATACGGTGGAGTTTTGGGACCCTGGGCTTCTTGTAGCCGAGGACACAGGGCTCTGCATGGCAGGATTTTGGGCTGAGGGCCCGGTAACCCGGGTAATCGCTTCTGCTCCCCTCGCAACGATGCATCCTCGCTGCATCAGCGCCGTACCGAAGAGGTGCCAAGATCATACCACCATCTACCGGCCTTTCCTCACCACACAGCCGCCGCAGCAGCGCTGGCTGGTCCCTCTGCAGCCTGGCTCTGCCGCCTTGCCCTACGCACCCTCCTGGCTCCTCGGCAATGCCAAGAAAGCCACCATACCAACTGCACGAAGCTGTCCCGAGGTGGTAAGCAGCTCCGCATCCCTGGGGTTTCTCAGAGACAAAGATCCTCTTTATTTTGCTGCTTTTCCCTGCTGTGTGCAACAGCCCTTTTCCCATTGCATGGTGTGGCATGGTACTTTCCTAATTGTCCTCTTCTAGTTTTGAAGCAATCAAGGCACGCTCTGCTCCAGACCGTACTGCTTGCATTTGCCATGTGTGAACGTGTAAGTGGATTGATGCTATTTATGTGCGTCTTGCCAGCTTACTCAGTATGGAGAGCTTGCAAACCTACAGGTGAAGCCAGGCCAACAGCAGCCCAGCTGTGCCAAGAAAGGCACCAGGTTTGCTTCAGGGGCCCGAAATCCCATGCGTTGGTCTCTCCATCAGACAAATGAGCTGCTGAAAGAACCATGCTTGACTGCTAAAAAAAATGAACAGGATCACAGCAGTTTATTTCACACAGACTGGTCACATCAGCCCTGACAGGGTCATATACACAAAAGGTTGCAAAAACTCTTCTGGGAGTCTTAATGAAAGTAGTCTGCTTTAAGTTCTCAAATGAAGTGAGACTGTTCACCTGCATGGAAGGCAGTAATATTAACACTGCATTTCAGATGTCTACAGCACTTTGCAGGGATTAAGTAGTTAATCCCCATTACAGCTCTAAGCAACTTTTGCTTAAGCATCATTATCCCCCATTTTATGTCACAGGTGGTGGGATTTCTCCAAGCCTGAACTTCAGAGACAGCAGTTCCCAGACTCTGAGCTGGTGGTCAGTCTAACTGTCCCTGCTGCCATCTTCTTCAGACGGATGGATAGGAAAGGGTTGTGTACATAGGCACAAGAGATGGGGTGCAAAGTACTTGCCTGGCTGACAGGAGTGACCATACTCATGTCTTCTTAGGTTAATGGGATCAATGCACATCCCATGAGCAGCTCAGCCTGAACACATCGCTTCAAACAGTGCTAGAAGCCTGATGGACTGACCATCTCTGGCTCATTGTCAGCTTTGTTTCCATGTACCAAGGAAAATAGTTGAGTTAAAACCCTTTAGGCCAGCGTGCCTGTTTACCTTGTAATCTTGTACAGCAACAGCAGACACCATGAAGTTTAGCTTGACAGCAAGTCAGCCTTGGGCCAAGGGGCCTCTTTCTTCCTGGGCAGTTTTTCCACAGTCTGCTCCAGTATCTCGATGTTCTCACCCGTGGAGAGTCTGCCGAGCTCTGCCCACAGACATCTCAGAGCAGGTACATTTCTCAGCACATAGCAAACTGGACATGAATCGCACATGCAAGCCCCACACTAGGTTTTGTAGGGCTGCTGTTAGAAAGCTTTGCAATGCTGTTATTAGTAATGCAAGTCCAGAAGCCCCCTCCTCAGTCATGGCCGCTCCCCACATAGTGGTTTTAGTTTCAGATGAGGATGATTAAGGCCTTCCCAATCCTCATATCCCCTCCTTGCAGAGTGCTTATCTGATCATACCCTGCCTGGGTCAATGCAGTAACCCTGTGGCTGTGGTGTCAAAGGTGTGCAGAGCCACCATCACAACCACTGCAGCCACCAGAGGAGCAGTGAAAGCTGCTGGGATCTTTGGCAAAAGGGACCAGCCAAAGCCCTCCATGGAGCTGGGAGCAGGCTGCCACAGTCCCCTGTCTGTCCCAAGACGCACAGGATGATGAAGTGTTGTTAGAGGCTCTGGCTTAAGTGTTGATAGACTTCACACTGAGGTCAAATACATCTGCCTGCATGCTCCAGGGACAGTTGCATATGGCAGGGGGTAACATGGGCAGATGGGGACAGGAACATCTGTGTGCTCCTTAGACCACCTTCCCAGGACTTGCTGCCCGTGGCTTTGTGGTCCTCTTTCTCCAGAGAAACCCAGCAGCAAGCAGAACAACTGCTGGAGAGTTTAAAAATACAGATGTCAGCAAGTGGTTCACATCACACCAGCAGCCCGTGTCCCAGCATGGACCAGAGCTAAAGATACCGCCACACCCCCTTCCTCTCCTCATAGCTAGACGATGAATTCCTCCTCAGCGTCCCAGTGAAATCCCGTCTGGAGGGAAGATCTGAAGGAGGATAAGGAAGATCTTGCAGACTAATTCAAAGAGTTTGGAGGGTGAAGCGTGAGAACACGCCAACGTGGTGGGGCAGCAGGTGGGACAGCCGCGTGGAGCCGTAACCCCAGTGTCGCAACGACGGGCAGGAACCCGACAGAAAGGACCAGACAGCGAGGGGCTGTGCAAGCCCGGCGTGACCAAGGCAGCCTGGTTGGAAATCCACGCTCCGGGGCTCTTGTGCAGGCACAGTCCGGGCTCAGCACCTGCAGATGGAGCTGCGAGAGCGGCTCCGGCGCGGCGGCGGCAGGGCTGCAGGCAGCGCCCGCCCTGCCCGCAAAGCCCGGGTGGGTGGCGGGTGATGCAGGCAGCAGGACGGAAAGGGAGCACATTGACCCTCACCTGGCCACAGACTTCGGCACGGGAAGGTCCCCAGGGCTTGGGGAGGCGTTGTTGTGTTTGGAGGAATCCAGCGATGCTCTGCAACCGGTTTCCTAAATAGGGAGAGAAATCCCAGAGATGGGGAGAAAAAAAAAAAAAGAAAAAAAAAAAAAGAAGCCCTGCCAGCAGCACAGGTACCCAAAGCAACAGGCACTAACCCAAACGTCTAGTCATTTGCTTAGAAAACAGGCTGAAATTTGTGCTCTGCACTGTTTAAGACAGGGAGTAGGACTACCACCACGCGGAGCTGTAGAGGCAGCCTTCACCTTGCCAGGCTTTTCAATTAGCATAAATACTCAATATTCAGTGACCCTGAAAGGTTGACCGTGTCCCCAGGGTCTGGCTAAGGGAGACCCTGCTCAGATTTCCGTCTTTTCCTGCAGAAACTCCTTCCTGAACCTCAGAAATTTTCCCCAAGGGAAAAAACCTACATGCTACCTCTTGCCATGAAATGCTCTGTGAAGTTTTCCAGTTTTGTGGAAAATCATTACCGTAAGCCATCTTCCCACACAGCCTCCCCTGGAGCAGCACATGGGGCAATGCTCCTCACCCCTCCCCAACCCCCCAACCCCAGCTGTACCACACCCCAGGGAAGATGTGGGGTTCCCCGTGCATCCCCCCTTCCAGCCCCACATCCCCTCCCTGCACCAGGCTGACCACTCCAGGCACTTTGGGGTGCTGCAGCAGCCTCTGCCAAGCATTTCCCTGGCAGAGTGCAGTTCTCTTGCAGCTCAGCTGGATGCACTCTCAGCTCCGCTCCTTCAAGCAGGAGCGCTTGAAGCGGAAACTCATCTTGGTGACATCCAGGAGCAGCAGGTTCCTGCATTCTTGGCAATGAAAAAAAAAAAATAATAATAATCAGCAAGTGAGCAGAAGTGATGGTGGCATGAGCAGAGGCGGTGGATGTTCAGCTACATGTGTGTCAGTCCGGGGGGGGGGGTTAACATCAGGGTGCTACAGGCCCTGCAGAATGCTTTGCTGGTTGGTAAAACACTTACTCTCTCTAAACCATTGCACCAAGAAAACAGCCCATCCCTATGCATCCCTCCCAGTTCAGGCATCAGCCCCATTTCACCTGAGAAATGTCTTTTTATTGCTGCTGTTTAGTGTGAGAGCAGTCAGGAAGGGTGGGGGTGTACAAAGAGGTGGTCAGCTGGTCAAAGAGAAATGCTCAACAATACAGGACACATCCACAGCCCAGCTTATTTCTCCACTGAGCTCCCTGCAGCCCCCCAAGCCCCTCTCCTTGCTCGCAGCAGCCAGATCCCGCTCCCCGTGAGATGCGAGCCCTACCCACGGGGTCATTTCCCAGGCTCAGCTGCTCTGGAGTGACCCCGTTCCCCGGGAGGGGGCTGCAGGATCCAACTATCCAGGAGGCCAAACAAGGAAAGCCTTTTTGGCAAGGGAGAAAAAGGACCTGGGAGGCCCCCTCAGCTCAGGTGACCCACCCGACCCCCATTGCAAACAGCTATAAATCCTCCCACTTCCCCACCACAGCATTCCTGGGCGCTCCCCCTCTTGCTGGACCTGGGCCTGGCTCTGCAAAGCATGTCAGCGCTGGCTGGCTTTGGAAGGTAAATACGCAGCTGGCTGACTTATTTATCAGAGGGTTTTTCTGGCTGGGAACGGAGCTGACTTTAACCAGTGCATAGCAGAGCTGGGCATAAGCTGGCTGCTCAGCTCTGCCAGGCTCCCTGCAGGACTGGTTCACCCAGATCCCGTTATCCGGCTTCATCAAGGCTCAGCGTGGTCCCTGCCAGGAGCCCCAGGGGGATGAGCCTGGCACCCAGTGCTCTTGTCCCTCATCCAGCTGCCATCAGCCTGGACTCATTTGGTCTCTCTGCACATGCTGCGTTAGCAGCAAGCAGTGCGTTTCCACCAGGCACGGAAGGATGAGGCATCAGGGCTGGCTCTTGCATACCCCATGGATGGGCTACCTGCTCAGCAAGTCTTTAGAGAAGGGTTAACTTGATAGAGATTAGCTGAGTCTCCATATCTGTCCTCAGAACCTCTCCCACCTCTGTTCATTTGTGGCAGAAAGCACAGAAATGATCTCCCACATTTCCCTTCCTCCGCTAGCTCTTCCCCCAGCTCCATCCCATCACCCCAGTGATGCTGCTCCCACTGTCCCCACATTTTACTGTCACCTTCTCCAGCCCCTCCTCCTCAGCCAAGCCTCCAAGCACTTACCCCCCTCTCCAAATCCCCTCCTTCAGCACAGCCTGTCCTGCCTCCTCCCTTCCAGGATCACTCCCTTCTACCTCCTCTCCATCCCAAATCCTCTCTGGCTGGCTTGGTTCTCTCTCTCTCAAGATAAGCCTACCGGGGAGGTGCGAGTACCCGCTCCCCACACAGGGGAAAGCCCTCTGGCAGGGCTGTTACCTTGGCTTACTGCCACACAGCGTCACAGTTTTGGTTAGCCTGGGGCAGGGTGAGCCCACGGGTGCCTCTGCCAAAAACCAGCAGGATCCAAGAGCTTCCAAGCACTCTACCTGCAACTTGTCTCAGTTCATGGGTGCCCAATACCCTGGCAACCTGGTGTTTTATATAAATGATTGCTAATCATCACCACGGGGCTTACCCGTAGTGGTGGCACAAATAGGCTGCAGTTTCATGAATCGCACCTGGTACAGATCCCAGCTCCTCCTCTGGCAGATGGAGAAACGAAATGCACAGCTGAGATCATGTGGATAAGGGTGACACAAACTCGTTCGTTCCCCCTTCCAAGGTGCCAAAGGATCACCCGTGCAGGAGGCAGGGTGCCGGTTTGGGGGTGCTGCCCCATCCCAGCACTCACAGCACAGCTGCCAGCAGGGCGGCTGCAGCATCCCGCTCCGGGTCTGGGTTTCAGGGGCCATCAGTAGAGGGTACATGTGGCTGTGCAAGGGGCAGGTGACACGGGATGCAAATGGCACGGGGTGCAGGTGACACACTGCGCAGGCAGGGGAGTGGGG
>NW_009647955.1:2610697-2611542 GCF_000708025.1 Charadrius vociferus
CTCTGCTCTGCCGCAGCAGCCACCCACAGGGTGACCCATCACCCTACAGTGTCACACCGTAGAGGCCCGGGATTTGCAGCCCTTGGGATAAAGACCTAAGATCTCTAAGATGTTTTTAAGAGGTTTCTGGCACTTTGCTTAAGCAACGTCGTTACCTGCACGGTGTAGTTTGCAGTGCAAACAGCGCAGAGGGACTGCTTCTTCCAGAGCTACGGCTCGGGGGAGCCAGAACCTGCTAAAACTCACCAAACTTCCACTATCACCTTTTTTTCTTTTCCAGCTCAGCCCTTAAGGCTTGACTGCCCATGCTTAGCTGTGTCCCACCCAAATTTCTGAGATTCAACAATATTATCCTTGGGAGTGTTAAATACATAAGAGACTCACATGCAGTTAACCTAAATAACAAGCTGAGGGCTTCCAAGAGAGACTTCCTCACCAGCCCAACCCAGCTACCCAAGGATGTGTGTGCCTCTGAGTGATCACACCGGGTAGCATCAGGGTATTTTCCATCATCTCCAAACCTTTCTATAAACCAACGTCCTCCGGAGCAGCAATGGTCCAGAGGTCCTGTGTTTTAAATGGATGGAAACAGTTTCAGCCCCTGTGCAGGGGAATATTGCAGCCAGGGAGATATTCATCACCTCTTTACCCCTGTGCAGCTGCTACATTCGAACTGGAGCTCCCCAGTGCTCAGATACACTCCCCCCATCTGATTTCTTTTCCTGCTTCAAAAGCCTTCAATTTCCACTGGCAGAAGACCCCCCTGGTTTTAGGCAAGACCTGAGCTAAGATTATTGTTTACAGGGTGCCAGCTCTCCCAGTTGCTCCACACATCAGTCAGGAAT
>NW_009647955.1:2611950-2637033 GCF_000708025.1 Charadrius vociferus
GAATGTTGTAAGTAAATTCACAGCTGAACAACAGTGGGAATGGAAACCCTCAGGGCCATGGGCTCCCGACATTACAGGTACGGTAATTCCAAACTGATCCTCCTTTGTGCTGATAACAGGGCTGGCTATTGTTTTCCTGAAGTCCACATGTCCGAAAACACCGCAGGCGTAGATAATTGCAGTGAGCATGTGCTTTTGAATCTGTTTCTAAAACACGCCTGGGATTTAAGCTTTTTTTTTTAATCGTGACCCTGATTCTGTTTTTTTCAAACTCAAAAGCAAAAATTCCCTTGGCTGGAAATGAAGAAGGGTCTATCAAATACAACTTATAAAGGGGCAAATGTGCCCCTGTTTTGTTTTTTTTTTTCTTCTTGTGATACAGGAACAAGGCCTGAAAGCTTTCAGCATTTCCCCAGCTCCTTTCTTCACCACCACCCCCCTCTTTGATTTTATTTCGTTATTTAGCTGTAGAAAGGCAGATCTTATCTAAGTTTTTGTTCTGCTTAAACTCAACTTCTGTACATATGTCTTTCTGCATATTTCATGGTGAGGTATAGAGGTCTGGTAAGGAGATTTATAGTTCTGACATACATATTTGTTGAGGAATAATCATATAAGCTGGAATCCTCTTCTGACACTCTGCAGCCAAGAACGCAAACTTCCTACAGCTGAAGAAAGAAAAGGAGTGAGGGATGGCTTAATGAGCAGGATACTTCCACAGGCTATTTTCTGGTGAAAATCAAGGTACTTGTTGGCCTCTTTGCTCTCTAATGGGGTAGCAGACATTTGGGGGCCATTCTCTTGCACTCTGAACCTTCATTTTACTTTTGCTGGATGTGAGCTGTTTCTCTGCAGTCCCGTCATCACCAGCAAAGCACATGACATAATGGAAAACAGGAGAAAAATCCTGAATAAATTGCTCTCCAGTTAAATATTTTTAGGATAGGACACAAGAAAGGAAAAAAAAAATTAAAATTGCTCCGTGTCCCTGTCCCTCTTCCCCATCTCCTCTTATACCCCACAAGATTTTGGCCTGTCCAAGGGATGACGCTCTCACGGTTACGTCATCACGGAGCTGCCTCATCCGGGACAATCGTGAAGTTGTAAACATGTTGTTACTTGGGGCCGAATTCCCCTTGGTGTAACATGGCTGCGCGGCTGATGTTTGTGTCGTGGATCCTTCGGCTCCTCGTGTCCCAACTTAGAGGGATCATAATTACATCTCACCTTCCCGAGCTTTTTGGCTTGCCTGCCTTGAATTGCTTCCACAGACCGGCTCGACTTGTTTGGCTGCTGCTATGGGACCTGCTTATTATTCAGCACAAGCCCCCACCCACTGCCCTTTCATGTACATTCATGTTTGTCTCCAAAAGCCACAAAGGGACATTTTTTTGAGGGGGGAGGTGACGAGCATTGGCTGCTGACCGGAGCCCGGGCTCCCTGGACTCCTCGGGCCAGTCGTGGGGCAGGGGTGAGCCATGTGCGGGGTTCCGCACACAGAGCGAGGACAAAACAGCGGCTGGCTAGGTGAGAGTGAGTCACTCCATTTCAAAATACGGAAAATTTAATGAGATGCTTCCTGAAACTTGAGTTTTGCTCCCACAAAGCAGAGGAGCAACAGCAAACCAGAATAAAGCAAGAAGCTAAGGCGAGGGTGTAGGTACAGACCGGATCGGAGACGGAGCCTGCTCCCCCTCCTGCTCCCCCTCCTTGTAACTCCAAAGTGGGTATCGCACGGGCAGGTGCGGGCAGCACTGGTGGAAACAACCTCCCAGGGTGAAACTTTGCTCTCCCCAATGATGCCGGCTCCTGTCTGACATGGAAAGCTGGGCCTCGCACTGGCCCTTTGAGCAACGTGGCTCTGACGCCAGCAGTGAGAATTCCCGTGCTGAACACAGGGCTGTTTTTTGACTCTAGGCTTCATCCCACGTGGTGCAAAAGGACTTTCTATGTGTAGAGGAACACGCTAAGGGTTAAGAGTGATGTAGGAGATTTCAGACCGCTCTGATTCAGCCTGAAGAAATGGCTGCGCAGCTCCACGGGCAGCAATGAAGCGGAGGAGGGTTCTTGCAGCTGGCACCTTGCTGCCTTTGACTCTGCATTTGGTGTTGCCCTTTGGACAATGACCCCAGCCTAAGGCAGCACTTCAGCTTGCACTCAAATCCATAAATCCTAGAGTGACTCCTTTGTCCAGTGCCTGATTCACCCGAGTCTGAAGTCACACCATGATTTGAGAGGTGCTCCTCAGTAAAGTCGAATGGGAGAGCTGGGCTGAGTTAGTCACCGAGACTGCTGATCAACTGGTCTCAGCTGGTAGGAATGGGCCGGGCTCCCAGGCCATAGTTCCTCGCTCAAGGAGTACCCAGTGGGATCTCAAACTTTCACCAAGCTGTGCCAAGGTGCCCAAGAGCTGAGGTCCTACAAAGCAGCAGCTCAAGCTGGATGCCCTAAAGGAGAACTCATGGGCATTGCCCCAGCCTCTGCCCCAGGGCGTGCTCAAAGCTGAAAATAAGGGCAGCCTGAGCAAAACCAGCGTGTGCGGGTGCTGGGGGTTGGGGTGTCCACGTGAGAGGTGGAAGATTTAATTCCTGTTCCTGCTCTGGTCAGTTTGGAGGCTGCAGACATCCTCCGAAGGGAGCACCCTAACCTTGGGCTGGTGGCTGTTCTGGGTGTCTCCCTGTCCTCCGCTCCGGTCAAGGTGTGCCTGGGTGTGAAAACACCCTTCAGGTAAGACGAGACTGGGAGAAGACTCCCATGCTCCCGGTGAGTCAGTCTCACTCCGGACACCTGAGTCACTCCATATTTGTACTCAGTGGCCCGGCTCCAGCAGGTGCGATCCCTCCATCCCCGCTCCTTGCATGGTGCTGCTGGGCCAACATTGTCGCAGGAAAATGGCTCCATAGCTTCTCTTTGGGTGGCTGGGTACAGGCGTACGAGGGGAGCGGGGACCGTGAAGGTTTCATCAGGCGTCGGAGACGCTGGCGTTGGAGCAAGCCTGAGCATGACTGAGAGAGGCAGTTGGGACAGCAAATTCCAGGGGAGGAGAAACTGCACCAGAACAAAGGAAGTTTGTCTGAGGACACAAACACATAGAGAAGTCCTCCTTGTTGCAGCTCTAAGAGAGAGATGAAACTGTTTCTAAAGTTAGGCAAAGCTCCCTGCCTCCCAGCCATCCCTCATTTGTCACCTAAATTTGATTGAGTCCTGGGGCAGCACCTACCTTTATTAAACTGAGTTATTTGCATCTGAAAAGAGTCGTTAAAAAAGAAGGTTCAGGCAATGCTACTGATCTTGTTCACCTGAGCTCCTTTAAGATCACAGTCTGCCTTTGTATTTTATTTACGCTCTTATTTACACATTTGATTCCAGTGGAGTTATTCCTGCTTTGCCACACAGTGTAACTGAGCTGATGATCAGATTTATCGATGCAAAGAATACACTTCCCCGAGTGGTGCCAGCAAGGGGCTGTGGCAGAGGCAGAGGCGGAGAGCCTTCCTCCACCTGGATTCTGCGGCCAGTGCTGCCAGCTCAGCCCAGTGCCGTCACCAGGCAGCCAGTCCTGCCCGCTCCCTGCTGAAACTGCTTCTGACCTTAACGGAAAAGGGGAGAGTCTTTTTGGGTGACTCACCGCATTGAATATTATGTTGGGAAATGAGCAGTTTAAATCAGTAAATTAGCTTGCTTTCGTTTTCGGGAGTGACTGTTGTGTTGGATGGGGATCAGGCAGGCAAAGGGTGGTTTGTTTATCCAAAAGGAGAAAGGGCTTAGTCGAAGTTTTGATGGCTGATGAAAGTCCAGAGTCGGTAGCCGAGCATTGCCTCAGGGTATGTCCAGATCTGAAAATCTGATGGCATTTTCAAGTAGTAACAGTCTGGAGAGATTGGGATCATTTCGGCATTTGAGCTGACCTGAGCACCCAGATGAAGCAGGGGCTCACCACTAGTTTTGCCAGAAGCTCGTCAACCACATTAAGGACATTTCAGCTCAGAGCTCGAGCTTCCTATTCGATCAATTGCAGTCGGGAGTTTCCATCATCAGAACCAAGGGAGACCCTTTCCTAATGGGGTCCAATATACCCCTTCCTGCGCTAATGTAAGGAAAGGTAAATGTGTTACATCTTTGATCTGCTGCTTGCTCAATTCAGTCTCGATGAAAGCTGGCTGTAGCTTGTTACTGTTTACTGAATGGTAGCTATGGACAAGACCTTTGCTAGTTTGAATACAGACCTCAACCAGATGAAAAAATGGATAGGATGACAAAGGTAACTGTAACAGCGAGATAAAAGGAAAACCTCTTCCCTTCCTGTGTTGTTACAACAAACAAATGGACTTAGCCTTTTTCCCAGGGGGAACTCCATATAAAAATAACAGAAATTGCTCCACAAATGGCAGCAGTCCCAGGCTCTTGTCGCTCTTATGATGCCTCTAGAAGCCTTTGTCAAGCAGATGCTGTGATCGTCTCTAACGTTCTGGCATTTGCCCTGGCAAAATTAGTCCGGGGTGCGTATGTCACCTACAGGTGTGTATATGTTACCTACAGGTGTGTATATATCACCTACACATATGCATACTTGCAACAACACACTTTTACTCCTGCAGGCCCTAGTCAGAACAGATACCCATTCTCCACTCTACCGAGTAGTTAAACTTCACCCTGCTGGAAGGCTGCCTGCGCTGGGTTGTGCTATGTTACGCTGACACACACGTGCGGCGTTTCCAAAAGACAGAATTATCCTGAGAGCCTAACTTCACCAGTCAGCTTAAAATTTGACTGATCATCTGTAACAGAATCTCGCTAACTGGTTTTCACAGATGAGTAAGAACAGATACTGCTGCTTTTTTTAATTGCTACCATCAAGCTTAATTGGATGTTCAAGCTGAATGAGTGTAAGTGTACAGAGGCGGGTGTGGGAATGCGTCCCAGATTGCACCCACCACATTCTTCTGGTCTTCTCTGGAAGGAGATATCATCATTATAGTAACCATCTTAGCGATCCCACAGGTTTTGGGCTGGATGGAGCCCAGAGCCTCCCTACCCCACCTGCCCTGGTCAACCAGAGAGAACGTGTGGGAAGCTGATGCTGCTCCCACCACGTTCCGCTGGCCTGTGCACACAGCAGCTTCCACAAACAATTAAATCCACCTGAGAAACATCCACCAGGAAAAAAGAAATCTCAGACATGGAAGAGATTGCGCTGCCAAGGGGGCTCCAAGGAGTACGGGGAGGAAGAGAGGTGGTGCTGACCTAGTGGTGCTTGGGGCAGACCCACGTGCCATGCCTGTGGGGAGGGACACCTTCTCCCATCCCAGGCTGGGCCTTACGGCACATCCAGCAGCAAGTGCACCAGTGGACTCCACAAATATGTGCGGCCACCTATTCTGAGAAGAAAAACACCGCTACAGACACTGAGCAGAAACAGCCTTTGGAGGAAATCCCCTTAATTGCTCTTAAGAGGAAAAGGCAGAACTCTGAGTGGAACCTGTCCGATGCTCTCGATTAGCTGCATTGTGAGGTGATTTGCAGATGAATTCCAGGGGAGAAGGAAGAGTGTTTATTTAGCTTTTATTGGCATTTCTTCCGAACTTCTTTCAGTTCTGCAAAAACCTCAAATGTCCTGAAAGAAGCTCCCATTGGAAGTCGTGAATGTTGTAATCACTGCTTTTAGCTCCCATTTGTCTAGGAGATGTGAATCAAAATTACCCATGTCGCAGCCTTTCTCTAACTCTCTTCATGGAAATACTCACCCCGCTTTATTTGCACATCTCCCCTCTGGCAAGGAGGCAGCAGAGCTTGCCTCGCATTCGTGTGTCATCTGCAGCTATTCTGTAAATGCTTAACTGACCAAAACAACTGACCAAAACAGGGATGGCACTGTGGTCAGTCCCGGGACCCTCTGTGCTTTATTTGTCCTACCATTTCCATAGCTACTCCTTTAAAATCAGTGGGAACAGCCAAGTTGCATCCCAAAGGGAAGACCAGGGGCTGCAACTCCGGGTGCAGGCTCAGGGACACTGACCACAGCCCTGCCTGCTTCACCAGAGCTGTTACCGAGCTCCAGTTGCGCACCAGCAAGTTGATTTAAGAGTGTATGTTTGGTTCTGTCCCACCCTTTTTCAAGCTCTGAGCTGTTGCTACAGCTCCCGGCACAGCTAAACTGAAGCCGCTGCTCAGAGAGGCCGGGGCACGATGTCATTTATAAAATGCTGAAAGAACCGATGGAGACCTCTGCCAGTTTGCACACAGAGTGTATCAGTGCCCCTTTCACGCAGCACAGATTTCATTATCCAGGTGAATAATAGGAGGAAAGGGAGGGCTAACTTCTGAAAGCCAGGACAGAGATAAGCAAGTTTGCCAATATTAGGAGGGGGTGAGCTGGCTTAGAGCGGGTACTTTACGAATCAGCTCGAATCCCCTCCACAGCCCTTGTATTTTTGGGTCCAAGCAGACAAAGCAATGCAATCCTTCAGTGTTCTCAATGTTGACACACACTGCTGAGCTCCGTGTATGCCAAGATAAAAAGAGGCAGCCTCCGCTAGTCCATTATTCAGTGCTAGACAACTTGATTATGATGGAAACAAACCACACTTTTGCAATATTGACATTGTGATCTACGGTAACAAACAAGTTATAAAAGGCCCGTCACATTTTGAACTACTGCTATTGCTTTAATTAATGTTTTTAACTCGGTCTGACACACCTGATCTGTCTTCTTTGGAAAAAGGTTCATGCAAAGAGTGATTCTATAAGTGCATTTTTCATCTGCTCTTAACTTGGGTAATGATGTCATCACCTTTCAAAGCTGGCCTGAGCCTGGTTCTGGGGAAAAAATTGTAAGGAAATTCCTACTAAAGCATGGGGAAAAAATTGTAAGGAAATTCCTACTAAAGCATGGTCCTGTGGTGATAAGACCTGCTCTGCGTCAGGACTAATTCATGCCTTCAGCAGAGTTAGGTGTGTGCAAGGAAAGCGTGGCCATTTCTCTGCAGATAAAACACCAGACAGAGTCTTAGTTATTTTGTGTTCCAGTTTCTGAGAAATTCTGCAGAAAGCCTGGCAGCTCTGCTGGCCTCCCGTGCCCCGGGGCTCACCGGTGCCAAAAGCATGGTCCTACCCCACTGCTTCGCTTTCTCCCCTGCCTCTGAGCTGAAGGGTCTCAGCCCTGCTCCCTGCCTTCTGCTGGGCTGACCACCCGCCTGACAAACCTGGCAGAGAAATATTTGCTCAGCTCAGTGTGCTCCAGAGATGGCAAAAAGAAGGAGAGCTCGTGGCCGGTGAGGATGGAGCGAGGGATACCTCCCCCTTTCCAAGGCAGCTTCAGAACAAAGTGGTCTTTCTCCTGTGCCCGCACCCAGAGCTGAATAACTCATCACAGCTGGTCAGTCTCAAACCAGCACACATGGGGCCCCCCGAGTGCATGGTGCATTTGTGGAGGAGGAGAAGGAAGGTTCGAGCACCAGCACAGATGACAGGAGACTCAAGTTCAAAGCCTTGTAGATCTGCAGGCACTTCCCTTGATTTCAGGGATTTAAGGTTCAGGGCTATAGTTTGCCTGCTGCCCGTCTGCAAGCAGAGTGGACACACTGTCCTAACCCACCAGGCTGCTCTGAGGATGATGAAAACTTTAGGTGTGCAGGTCTCTGTGAAGAGCTATGTAAGACCTGTGGAGATAAATATCCACTCCGGAGTTGGCTTGAATTTTAGACAAGCACTTTCTCTATCTGCAGGGCTCAGTCCTGCAGCTTTACCCTGAAACATGAAGCAGACAGCCTGGAGCAGTCCCACCAGCTCAAGTGCTGCATAGGTGTAAGCAATTATTAATGACAAACCTGCTAGGCAAATGGGGAGGCGTGTTTGAGCCATGACAATGTTGTACCCCAAAGTAGCACCAGAATACCGAACAGTAATTATTTGCTCTTGGTGTAGGTCTGTCTGTCCGGTGTCCGTGCAGGGTATATCACCCTGGCACCCCGGTCTGTGCCTTGAGATCATTTGTGTTATTTCTGCTATCATTGTTGGTACTAACAACAATATCCTCACCGTTGTTGTCTGTACTCCAAAAGCAGCAGTTAGGGGAAAGGTTGTAGATGGGGGATGGAGCTTTGGTTTTTTTGATGCTGTCATGAGTGATTTGGGGCCAGTTCCAAAGCTTTAACGGAAATACTGCTTCATCCAGTGCTAACACTTTGAGTCTGATTAACCTGGGCAATAGCTCTTAACGAAGAGCCAGCATTACTGTAGCAGATTCCGTGCTGGCATATCCTAATTGGGTCTGGAGGGTTCAGGGCGCTGCTCCCACCTCATGGAAGCCCCGACAGCTACAGCTCATCCCCAGCCGAGCTACTGCCCCGTTATTTTCACAAGGATGGTCCAGCCACAGCCCAGTGCGGTGTTGTTTTTCACATCGATGGAACATACCGCAGCTCCAATGTGAGCGAACACGTTAACATCAACAGAGCCTTTTCCCCAAGCTAAACATATTACGGCATCAGCAAATTACAGGGCACTGTAAATTAGACTCCCTCTTGTGCAGGCTCTGCTTGCTGGGCCGAGGCCACATCCCTCCCTTAAGGAAGGCAGCGGCAGAGGATTTCGGTGCTCCTCGGTCTCCCCTGCCCCCCGCATAGGGCTGTGTGCCTGGGCATGGGCACGGTCCCATTTCTGCCCCTGCTCCCACAGCATCCATCCCATGCGCGCTCCCCAAAGGATGCTTTCATCATGTCACACCGTGCCAGTGACCAGTGAACCTCCACAAAAGAGACGACCCATAGGTCTGGGTCAGTGGGAGGGCATTTTTTATGATTTAAAAAAAAAAAAAAAAAGCATATAGGAAGGGACTAGCTTCCCCTTGCTGTCCCCAGTTTCTGCGCAGCCAAAGTGAGGAAAGGTTCAAACAACTCCCCAGACCACTTGCTCTGAAATCCTGGAGTCAGGTAAACAAGCAGACCTGGCTCGCTGACAGATGTGTTTTGGCCCGGGTGTTTTTACCAGACATTTTCTAGAGAACTGCAAAATGTTGAGAAATGCTATTGCAGGTCTGGGAAAAACAATAATTAAAATGAACCGTTGAGCTCTTTTCGCTGGAAAAACAACAAATGCAGCCCACACTCTCCCATCCCCCTTACTGCAGCTGGCAGCTTTGCTCGCAGGAGTAACCCTGGGCCACCGGCTCCAGCTCCGCTCGCGGGTGGCAGAGCTGTGCCAGCTCCGGCCAAGGCTGTGCCATGCACACCTCGGGGCAGCCGCCCCTCCAGGAGCTGCATTTAAGAAGAAAGGCCCTAAAAAAAGCAGCAAAAGAGGAACACACACACACACAGGTAAATGATTATTTACAGCTGCTGCGTGGGGAGTGTTACACAAGGGGAGGGTGGAGCGCGTTCCACCGCCCTTCCAGGGCTTGTGGGCAGAAAAGCCTATCGCCGCCATGGTGTTTCTACTCCCCCAAGACAGAGTTAATGCTGTTTACCTTGTAATAAGAATGCTATTTCTTGCCTTTTTTTTTTTTTTTTCCCCTTGGCTGAGCTTGTTTTCATGGCTCCCCTGCTGCTCTCCTGCTGGGGGAGCTGGCTCTGAAGGCAGCCAGGAGTGCTGGGCTGGGAGTACCAGCATCCCAAAAAAAAAACGTTGCTGTGTGGTTCCCAAATTAAAAATCAAAGCCCTTGCCTGCAGCAGGAGGTGATTCCGAGGCGGGAGAGAGCACTAGTACTAGCACTGAGCAGCTCTCACATAGATGGGTCTTCCCTAGGAGCCAGGGCAGCTTGGCACTAGCTAGTCCACGTTGTTCTTCCCCCTCAGCCTCCTGCAGGATAGTCTTTCTCACCGTTCTTTTTTTTTTTCTTCTTTTTCCATTAAAAGCCACCTGCAAACTATAGGTCATTAGCAAAGGCTGTCTTTGTACCCCTCAGTCCTGGGGATCCTTGCTGGGAATGCAGATGGAGGTTCTCAACTGTGATGAGATGTTTTGTTCTCATCCCTGAGGTGAAAATGCAGTCCTGTTCTTATGACAGTCCCATCCTTCACCTTCCTGGACAACAGTCGGTGATGTACCTTTCGCAGGTATGGTATTTTGTGATGTGGTTGGTGAAATACAAAAATATCATGGTAAGAACAGGACTTGTGCAATGTCCCGGACAGAATGTGCCACCAGATCACCTAACCCAGCCCGGCTGTGCCTGTCAGGAACAACCTGGTATGGTCCGATGGACCTGGTGATGCACGGATGTTAGAAAAGTCCTTCCTGAAGGAGGAGGATCTGAGCAACTGTAGAGAAAAAGGGCAGGAGGGGAGCAGAGCCCACAAAAATACCTAAATATGGGAAACTTAACCTCAAAATTCAGCTTTCTTACGTGAAACCTGCTCTTGGGCCTGGCTGATGAACCAGAGAGGAGTGGAGGGCAGTTTATGCGCCTCAGAGGCAAACCCAGCAGATGGTTGCCTGGATGGGTTGCCCAGTGCTCGGCCCCCAGCCCAGGCAGGACCCACTGGCTGGTGGCTGCTTGCAGGTGCTCTGGCAGCAAAGCAGAAGCACCCACAGGTTCCCATGGCCGGGGGCTCCTGGTGTCTCCGTCAGGTCTTCTGTAGGAAATGTAGACCCTAGAAACACCAAGTCCCTGACGCAGTATGCTAGGAATCCAGGCAGGGCTTTTCTGGAAAAGCTGTAGGAGTTGGGATGTTTTCCAATTGAGCACATGAGGCTCAACAAAGGAGTGTTTTTCCCTTTCTGCTCAGTGATGCAGATGCCACAGCATGCAGGACTTCTGCGGGAACTGCAGACAGGGTCAAAAGCAATGTGCCATAGAAGAGCAAGCTCCTTGTCACAGGCTGGGCTTCTAGAAGGAGGGAAATGGCAACCAGGTAAATTAAGGAGCCAGTGGGACCGGAGGAATGAAGAATCTAATAAATAGGGATAATGAGGAAATCCTTGCAATGCTGTTTGTGTTGCAATCAAAGGGGCAGTTTGGAAAGTCCAGGTCAGTTGCCCAGTTGGATGCAAAGCCTCAGCTGAAACATGTGGTTGTTGTGAGGCTGTGGTTGGTGGGGTAAACTGCGGCACTCTCTGAAAAATGAGTGCACCTGGACCAGGTCTGTGATGAGCAATCCCATCGCTGCTCTGTGACACCAGCCGTCTCCTCTGAGAGTTGCTGGGTGCTAAGGTGGTGGGCAAACGACATCGTGGGGGAGAAATCCTGATGGCATACACAGGTACATGGGTGCCGCTGGCTGGCAGGACTGTTTGGCCACCTGAGAGGTCTTACATTACAAGATTTGACTGCAGCCCTGCCACAGCCCAAAGAGCTGACTCTGCGGGATGCCTCTTCAGGTAGACACAGTATAAGACCCTGGAAGAAGAGCCTGCTACTGTCGGCATCTTTTACATGTCCTTTGTGAAAATACCGAGACAATCTTACATCACTGTCAGCTTACTGGCTGCCCTGGAGTTATTCCGTATGTCTCCATGCTCAGGACAAAGGTTCAAGCTCTTTAGGTCTGATTACTCATCTAGATTTGTAAATCTGCTACATTTGAGCATCTTCAGGAAGCTAGTGGGATTTCCGGGGGTTGCTTTTAAGCAGAAGTGCTGCTTTAACTTCTTTCTTTCAGTGATGCCATTATTTCTGGTTCTGCCTTATATTAAAAAGATTCTGAGCTTGTATGAATATTTCACAAACATTTCTTATCACCAGCTGTCACTAGCTCTATTGGTTATTCCTGGGATCTCCATTGTCAGGGAGTTCTCAGTGCTTTAATACACTATATATATGTGCTCAGAGCAGTACAGAAAACAAAGGCACATTTATTACAAGAAGCTCATGTGTAAATCAGAAGCTGAATCTGATAAAGGCATTAGCACGGACAGTTTTCTTAAAATTATTGAGTTGGAGAAGCCAAGAAATCCAACAGGCTGATGCTATTCCAAAAACATCTTGAGCTCTCTTACTTCTTTGAAATAGCTAAGCAATATAAACGAGCATGTAATTCCCACTGACAGCTAAGTTCCCTGCATAGTATACACAGCTCTGGCACCATGTGAATAATAAATATGGTGTGGAAGAAGATGCCAAGAAGCAGTCAAAGTTCCCATTGTCTGTACAGACAAATGCCATCATTTCATTGCAAGATGGCTTTAGCAGCAGCAGAGTCAATCAGATGCAAAGATCAAAATCCAACGGGAAACTCTCCCCCAACTTTCAACCTGTTACTCCTTTTCTATGAAACCTACAGCTGAGATGGCCAAAGGGTTGTAGAAAACACAGCCAAGAGGAATTGGATGATTGTGCATGAAAGGCAGGAGAAAAGGGTTGGAAAGCTCGGTCCCAAGCAGGGTGAAAGAAGAGAGTTGTCCTAACTGGGCCAGGCTCATCTCTTGAGACGTCAGCCCTCCAAGTTTCTGTCCCCATCCCTGGATAGTAAGAGAGGAGCTGCTGCCCCTTGTCACCCCTGCCTGGACTGGAGATAGGATCGTAAACCGTATGAGATTATATTTACCCCCAAACTTCACCCTTGACTTTCCAGCCAGCCTGCTGGCAACCCACAAGCCCTATCCAAATGAAAGTTGGGCTGTGAATTTTGTCAAATTAAAAATCTAGGAAACAAACAAGCTAGCCTCTGGCCATCTCCTCTGTGACAGTCTCACACACAAATCTCTGTCTCCCATAGTGGCTTATTTTTGCCAGCAGCTGAGAAGTCCTACTGGCCATTTTATAGGTGGGATTGCTTTCCTTCCCTGTTCTTCTACCCAGGACCTTACTTCTGCCCAGGAAACTTCAGAGTAGAACTTGAAAAAGTCCTTGGACAGGGAGTGAGTGTGAAAACATGGGAAAAAATTAATCTCAATGGAAATCCTTGACTAATTGACAGGTTGGAATAAGAATGACCATAGACCCCAAACTATGCCAAGCAACCAGTCTGCTCCAGGCACTGCAAGCTCACTCAGCCAGCCACATGCCTGGCTGTTTTGCTCTGCCAGCTTTACAAGGCCTAATTAGCTCTATTCATTTTGTTTGTAATTACAAAAGCAAACAGCCCTTGGAAAGAGAGGGAATAGAGGAGGCAGCTCCTTGACTAAGCTTAAGAAAATGTTTTAAATAAAGTTTGCCTCTCATCAGGTGTACTTGAGAATATGAAAGGGATGAACACAAGAGCTCTAGTGAATGGAAAAAGGTTTCCAGGCCAGGCAGAAGCAAGGGGGATGAAGCCTTGATACCCTTGGGAGGCACCAGTGTGGGTTAGAAGAGGCCATCCCTAGCTGGAACCATTCTCTACTTGGCCCGCAAAAATGCACACTTGACTGGTTGTGGTGGGAGAAGTGCAGTACCTTCCCAAAGAGGCTTTAGAGTGACATGGATCCTCCCAAGGCCCATCTCTTCATGATCCTGTTAACCAAGAAATCGCACATAAGAGTTTGAGACACATATAGATCAGCCAATCTCTTCCTACTCTGGAGATGGAAGATCTCATGCAGATAGCCCCAACCCGCACATACCCTACCCCAGCTAAGGCTATGGAGAGCAAAGCAGCTGAAACACAGAGCATCTCTCCTGGGAGCGCCTCAGCTCCACACCCCATCCCTTCCCCATTCCTGCAGCTCCCACTCCCCTGCGAGGGAGCCGTCTGCCTTCCCCCTGTCCCTTCCTGCTCCACCCAGGGTGCAGCCGGCCTCGCCGAGGAGCAGACCTTCTGGTTCCCGGGCTGCAATGCTGCAATCGTAGCAGATTACTGGGTGAGTTTCTGCCAGGGGCCACAACTGCCTGACTCACCGCGGAAGATCTGTCCCCACCTATGTCTGCTGTAGATACACACAGCTAAACAAGCTCCATACCGGCTGGCAGGCAAGCTCCCAAAAGCCCAAGCCCCCCCCCCCCCCCTTCTCTTCCACACACACTGTCCAAGTTCTGCTCAGAACCAAGGAATGAAGTAATGCAGTCTCATTTTCCTTAAAAAAGTCCATTTATTGAAATTGTTTAAACACTTTATACAAGTTCCCAATATAAGCGTCTGCTCCCTGGCTCAAGGTTAATGCAAATGGAAAAGCACAGACTTCAGCAGCTCTTTAATGTGACCTGAGCTGCCACCTCCTAAGAGGTCTCATGAGGCAGCTGCTGTGCACAGGCAATTCCCCATGGAGAAGTGGAAGCCACATGACCCAGCTCCAAGTACAGGCCAACATCAACTCGAGCCTGAAGCAAATGCTCCGGTTGGTTTCTTTCAGTAACTTTGATTTGTGTTGCAGAGTCAGGTCAAACAGAGGTACAAAGCTTACACAAACCACCAATGCCATGGTTGTACAGCGCTTAGCCCCAGAGGCTCTCCCTGTCTACAGAAGGAAATCAAGAAATCTGATGCCTCTGAACACATACACAATTATAAAGCCTGGTCAGAAGCAACCGGTTTCCTTCTGCAGAAAAAGCAAGGTTGAGCTTTGGAGAACTGGTGTCATCCTTCTAGGAATTACAAGACTTAACTCCAGACAGCCTCAGCCAGTGTTAGTCAAACACCAAGTGACTGACTGGGTGTTTCAGAGGAAGGGGTGGGAACCTTTGATGAGTTGCGTTTTTAATTTTTTTTTTTTTTAAGATACAACTTCATACGCAAGGATGGCTTTATCTTTAAAATGCTAGTTTCTTCCTCTTTGGTGAGCTTGGATTAAAAGAAAATGCCGTAACCTTTGGGTCAGTTTCCTTGGAATTTGCCTTCATATCATCACTGAAAGTGTTTACAAGAAGAAAAAAAAAGACAGGATCAAATGGCAGCGTGTGAGGTATCCTTGGGGAAACATCAGGGAGTGGCAGTGCATTCAGTTTGGTTTAACACATTTAGCTGCACGAGGCAAACTGAGATCAGTAACTAAGCCCAAACGAGAAAGACTCAAGGAAAGAGGAGAGCGTTTGTTAAAAGGTGGCCTGTAGCACACACAAGGCAATAAAGCTTCAAGCTCAGTTAGGTACTGTAGTGGAAATATGGCAAGACAGTCACTGGCAGCACTCGCTGTCTAAGGAACAGCAGCAGAAGCCCCACCAGAGACACCCAGTGAAAACAGAAGGCAATCGTTTTTCTTTAGCTCTCCCCTGGCGCCAGGGAAGCCTGCAGCAGCTTTGGGTGTCCACCCTCTGCAGTCACAATTTTGCAGCCTTTTGCTGACACAATCGACTTTAAGATTTTTGTCAAAAAAACGATGACAGTTAAGCCAAGCCACCTTACACTGCATCTTCTGTTGGCCAACCGCATGTGCATGGACAGTTACGGATTTCAATTTGTTAAGTCACCGCAATTTAATTGTGTCCGACCATTTGCCATGCCAATCTGCACAAAAAGGCGGGTGCTCAAGATGACGCCAATAAGACAGTACAAGAGCATTTTTAGATCTCTTCAAACATTCCTACATGTAAAGTCTTTTCCCTAAAATTATGTTTCCCCTTAAGCTATTGGTTTCATCACTTTGTATATAATATATGTTTCTTTAATTTCTACACACACCACACTGGGCTCTAACTTAATCAGGTATGGGACTGAATTGTTACCATCTATTTTTTTTAAAAACATCTAAAAAAAGCACCAACATCCATCTAAAAAAAACAGTATCATTTTTTCCCTTTTACTCCCAAATACTAAACTTAACCCAAGCTTGGAGGTTTCATCTTTCCAGTGGCAATACCTATGAACCTAGGCTAGCCTTCCTCCACGGGCTGGGAGAGAAAGGAGAAGTTATGTCCAGTAGCAAAGAGGATTATAAAAATATACACATTTCTGGGAGAAGAGGAAGGCAGAACCTAGAGTCTGAATTCTGCTCAGGACAGTGGCATTGTAGTGTCCTCTCCAAAATGCTTTCGTGACCAGTGCTGGTGGCTCCTCTTCTTTGTTTCATTATACATAATCCTTCCCTGTGGAGGGAGCATTTTTTGGATAGCCTCGGGTGGGTGGATATGAAGTTTCTCTCCGTGGACAGGAGCAGCAGAGGAAGGCCCCCCCCAGCATGGCCAGAGAAGCAGCTGCCCAACCTATGAAGAGAGCTGATCCAAATTCAAATCTGGCGGGGAGAAAGAAGAAAGAAAGTGAATAAAACAAGTAACGCCTCTGGATTACAGTGTTAGCATGTTCACACCAAGCAGAAAGGAGCTGAAACTGGGATGGGAAGTGGCTTCCTGCAAGGCAGCAGTCTGGAGCTGCCTGAGATTTGGTGACCTTCAAAACCCAGAGGTTTGTACGTTGGGTTAGTCCAGTCTGTCAGCTCACCGCAGCGGGGCCGAGCTCCGGGCAACCCAGGCCTTGAGCATTTAGTGGAGGAAAATTGCAGAATTCACATCAGTTGGGTCTCTGGCAGTGATGATGCCTTAAAACAAAGCCAAGACTTAGGAGCCACGTGGATGATGAGATCTGGCCCTCGTGCTCTTCCTGCAGTTTGAAGCCAACCTAGCTAGCTCAGGAAATTCCCTTCTTTGTTTTGAGCCACTGCTACTCAAAGCTAAGCCCTGTGAACATTTGTCACGCTGTACTATAGCATTATATCAAATGGGTCAGTACCTGGTGTTGACTGGGGTGAAAGGGTCATAAAAGGCACGAGCCACTCTGTTGCCATACCACGACGTGGCCACCAGCGCTGCCAAACCTGCACATGAAGGGAACACAGTGTCATGACTTGAGGAAAAAAATAAAAAAAACCAAAACAGAAAACCAACAAAAGTCACTACAAAAATAAGTGTAGCAGAACCAGCATCTGGAGTGATGCTGAGCTGCTGCTGCCCTGGGAAGTTCTGAACAGTTACTTAGTGCTGTCTGGGAGAGATTTAAGGAAGGATTGAAGGTCACCCACGGTTACATTGCACCAAAAGCAGGACTGCTGACAGCCTTTCACTGATGCAGGGTGTACAGATCAAACTCAGCTCTGCTAACAGAGACTGAAGGCACGCAGTCTATATAAAGCATAATGCTAGTGCCAAGAGACCTATATGATGCCTCAGATAGCCAGTGGCTACTGTGCCAAAGTCCGCCAGGGAATTCCCAGCCCAAAATGCTCTTGGAGCAATGACAGCAAACCTTCCCCATCCTCTCACATCCTACACAGAATAAATGCCATTTAGGACACTGCACACTTAACATAAACACACCTGTATGTTACCAACCTGCAATGATGAAGATCACCCCACCGAAGACGGCCATCCGCATCTTCTTCACCTGGTCGTCTTCCATGCACTTCATGCATTTCATGCCAGTCACAGCAACGAATACCGCGACAAG
This sequence comes from Charadrius vociferus, assembly GCF_000708025.1. NCBI lineage: Eukaryota > Metazoa > Chordata > Aves > Charadriiformes > Charadriidae > Charadrius > Charadrius vociferus. The sequence continues at coordinate 2,629,180 of NW_009647955.1, forward strand.
GCCCAGGAGTATCGCAGCCACCATCAAAGCCCGAGTGGCCTGCAGACTGCCTAGAAGACATTAGGATTTGAGTTACCACAAGGAAATCTCAAGATACACATAGAAATTCAAATTACTGGGCTTCGTAATCATGTGTCAAAATACTCTGCTCCCCATTACACAGAATACAAACAAGCAAGACATTCCTTTTTAGCTTTAAGCTCCCAGAAACTGTCATGCATCAGGATCAGAGGACTCTTGGCCTCTTCTAAAAATGCATGGCAAACAAGGGCACGCAGCTTTTTGCAGGAAATGACCTGGGAATTGCCCTCAGACATCTTTTGTTCCTTGATCATTTGAATGCCAATTGGAAGGACATATCTGTTTATCAAAAGAAGTATTCAGATTTAGGCTCTACCTTGACAAAGCATTTAGGCACATGTTTTCATATGAATAGTGCCATACATATGAATAGTCCCACAGCAGAGAGCAAGGCCCCTTTGTTGCTCAACACTTCCAAAACCTGTCTTTTATACAAATAACTCAGTGCTGATTTAGATATTTTTTGCACTAAATCCTCAGATTGAGTCCCAGAGGGTACAAAAATACAATTGCAACAGAAACAGGATTTTTCCCAGCCAAGTGAAAAATAGGTTGTTTTTTTTGCTACCTAAAATATTTAGCTTATTAGACTCAAAGATATTCAAATGTTTTAAGGGCGTCTTGTGCTTTCAGGGAATTGAAGCATGGGGTGATGCCTCCCATAGGCAAGAGTTCTATTTGCCCTGAGTTCTCAGTGTACATGATCCAAGATTTGGTTTATATTGACACATCTGAAGACACAGACACACTAACCCCAGGTGTGTGAACTATGAATTCAGATTTTCTTGACACCAAAGGAGGAAGAGAATAACGACATAAATTAACTCATTACTGAAAAAGAACCTCAGGTGACAAAACACCTGAATAGCAGTGAAATAAGAGCCTGAGCTTTATTGCCTGGTAAATCAGGTTTGTTTTAACAGCGTGGATTTTAGTATACAGTCCGGTTAAGATCTGGGAACAAACAGGGCTGGTTCATCAGATTAACAGGCTCCCAGGAGCATGCTGTAACCAAGGCAAAAGGGTCCCCTGGCACAGAAGGTTATCTAGCAGCGACACATGTATAGTTTTAGCAAAGTATCACCAGAATCCCCTCCCCAGTCAGGAGCTCACCCCTGGGAAAGCGCACTGACTGCATTCTGCTGGAGCTCTGCAAAGCCCTTCCAGCTTGGACAACTGCAGCTGTAAGATTTAAGCCTACAACGGAGCAGCACCTGCAAACTCCTCCGTCAGCGCTCGGCGCTGGCACAGGGAACCCATCAGAGCCTGCGCAACAACGATGGGCTCTTTGGCTCGATGGAAGCGCAGACCGGAGCTCAAACCCAACAGCGGCAAACCCGATGGCTCAACCCCGAGGGCAGCGCAGCCGCACACCTCTCCTCTGCAGCTTCTCTACTACACGGTGCCCCACGGCACTGCTCCTGCGGGAAAGTTCTCGGTCCCCCCACCAACAACGGGCTATCAGGCTCTAGTTCTGCTTTATAACAGATCTGGATCTGCCTCTCCACACGCACAGCCTTATTGTTCTGTAAATAGAGTATGAAACCAGTTAAAACCAATACAATAAAAAGGCAATATTCGGAGCAATAGGAAGTGACACACTTTTGCAAGTCTTGGCTTTCTTGAGAAAAATCCCCCAAAGCAGCTTGGCTAAATGTCATCTCTCCCTTCCTTCAGAGAGGAAGGGCCACAGTTCCACACCGCCCAGGTGCTAATCAAACCCCATCTGTTGCATTGATTGCAGAACCCCATTTACAGAATCATTTATCACTTTAGCATAAACACAACAGCAGTATCCAACCACACATTTAATACATTTCTCTCTACATCAGAGATCACACACACACAAAAAATTTCTAGCTTACAGAAACGATGCCAATATTCAGAAAGACTTCATCTGACAGGTTACCACCTGTAATGTACCACACTGGTTGTCTACCAATTCGGCTGCCACACTTTTAAGGCTAAACTGTGCATTACAGCAGCAGCTCTGGAGAGGCCAATGGCTGAACACACTAGTTCATACTTTGCATGGGAATGGACATTTTCAGCAGAGGTACCAAATCTGTTTCATCAAGTCGACAGTAAGTTGGCCTTAGTCTTCCTGCAGAAGAAATTACTCTGTAGGAGAGGGTTTTGAAAGAGTTCTTTCATGAAGCTGAAAAGAGGAAATGTTATACCTCAAACTAGAAAATTAGTTATAAGGGTGGGAAGAGACCTCTCACCTTCAAGCACAGTACTAAGGGACAAAGACAGGAAGACACTTGAAAAAGATGGTACGAACTCAGAAAATCTAGCTAGAAAACCTGCTAAAATCTCAAGATGTACAAGTATCAACTGGATGCACACAGCAGCTTTGCAGAAGCAGCTGAACAAAAAGCAGCATTCTGAGAATTTCCCAGGGCCACACGTTTTCAGCAGCAGACCTTGGAGGGACATCTGGTGTCCTCACCCCTGCCTTATCCATGGCTCCCCATGGCATAAGAGGACAGAGGCATTTCAAAAACTCGCTGTGGGACAGAAAAACAGGTTGGAGCATTTGCAGAACAGACTGTCCCCTTTATTCCAAGAAGTTTTAACGTGACACGATTGTATTAGCCAACCATCCTCCCCGCCACCCAGCCTGGCTGCTCTGTGCCCACAGCACATGCTGGGAGACAGGGCTTTTGTCTTCCTACCACTTTTGCAACGTGTGCAGTACATTGACTGCAGTTAATCATCATACAAGGTATGAATTATTATGTACACATTAACAACCCCGTTGTCAATGGAAGCCGCACATCCAGAGGCTGAGAAAGCCAGTTTAATATTAGTTCTGTTGTTGACATGGGCCTTTCCAGGTGTTTTAAAAATCCCAAATGAGGTAAGTATGACATTGTCTTAACCTGCTAAACAGGACTGGCTACCAGCAACAAGTAGAAGTACTCTACAGCAATTTAACTTTACAACTTCTATCATATTAGAGGGAAACAGGATTTCCCCCACACTCCTTGCTGCTGTCTCACCAACAGGAACAGGGCTTGTCGCCTCCCACGCGATACACCACCACTGTCGGAAAGCCCAGGCAGTCTCAGGAGTCCTTGAGGGGAAAAAAAACCCCAAACCAGAATACTGTACAAGGTGAAGACAAACTGGCCTGGCACCCAACAACAGCTGTCAGATGGTAACAGTATTTTGTCAATATAAACCACTATTGACTGGGCAGCCAAGCCTTTTTATCGCTGGTTAGTAACAAGATAGAGACCTGGCTTGAAAAACCTACACCAAGAAAGCAGAAAGTACCGAAAACCAGAGGTTTTAATGGTTAATAACAAATGTGAATCCTGCAAACCATAAAAATACAGTGTACGTCCACAAAAATTACACAGTAGCTCACACCTTTTTCACATAATGAAACCCACTTTTTTAAAAAAAACACACCACCTAACAGCTCTAACTTATTGTTAGTGGGTTTGGACACGAATTACACAATGCAGTTTATCTGAAGCCTATGTAAGGCTTTTTCCTTCCTACAACTATCTCCACTTTTTTTAAAAAAAAAACACACCACCTAACAGCTCTAACTTATTGTTAGTAGGTTTGGACACGAATTACACAATGCAGTTTATCTGAAGCCTATGTAAGGCTTTTTCCTTCCTACAACTATCATTACCTGACACAGAAGTAATTGCTGGCAACTGCTTAGTTATATTAAAAAAAAAAAAAGTACTTCACCAGCATATATTTGAGGTTATTTTTCCATCATCACATTTCCTTATTTATTCTGTTTATATCATCTACATTATAGAAAAGCTGTTGGGAAAGTGCCATGGGATTTTTGCAATGCCTGCTTGTTGCTATAATGGCTCTGTGTGCAGATTATTTTCTGATAGGGATGCTCATTGACTGCCTTGTTTGTATTTAAACTGTGGACTTTTTCTTCCGTCTCCATGGGCCTCCATGGAACCATGTGATGGCAGAACACAGGTGAAACAGATGCTGTGCAGCTCCCTCTAATCTCTGCAAGGGCAGTTCCCCAGGAGCTACAAGCACCCCTGTAGTGTAGGGAGCAGGATATACTGTCCACCTCCAAGAAAAAAAAAAAAATCAGCAGCCTTTAAAGTCTTCCCACCAGGGTTTCATGAAAGCTGAATCTCCTTGAAGGAGCAGAATCTGAGATGCTGGTCTTCTGCCCTGCCAGCTCGTGAAAGCTACTTGTGTGCAGCAGGCAAGGGAATGAAGATCTGAGCAAGCAATAATAGCATCAGAGGTAGTCAGCAAACATCTCTCATACTTCACAGTCGTTCTGGCGGGACCCAAAAGCCTGCCAATGGCTTGGAGGCTTTCAAACCCCTTATCAATCCTTGCAGAGACCCTGCGCACCCATTGCCATCAGATATTCCAGCCTGGACTCCTTCAAAACACCTCCTCACAAGTCTTAGATGACTGTACAGAGCAATCTGGGCAGCACATAGACTGAGTCAGGGTCATTTTTCTTGCCAAAATGGAAAGGCTGTGAAGTCCACACTGCATGTCCAGTACAAAGAAGGCAAATTCAGTAGGTGACGGTGGCCTTGTACTCTGCCCACCCCAAAGCAAATACAGTTCAATGCCCTCCTGCGATCACTCAGACAGCAGAGAAAGATTGCTGGTGAGACGGGCAACACGCTGTACCACCACTTCCAGGTTCCTGGTCAGAGGAGACCTGAGCAGCCTGTTTTCCCACGAAGCCTGGAAATTCTCTTACCAAGAGATTTAGTAACACATAGTAACACTAGCTACTAAAGCTGCTTAGATGCTGCTTGTAGAGCAATAAAGCCAGTGTGTTGCGACAGACTCCCATCCCCTCTTGCAGACACACAACACAGCACCGGAACAGCCTCGGTGGCATTCCAAGTAACCCTCTACCTTCTCAAAGCGCGGCACAAGTGAGACTCTTTTATCACTCCATCATAATTTTTCATGGAACGGGGATTGAGAAACATGGGAGCAAATTAACCCTTAACCCACGTGAAAGCACAGATACCAGCAGGTTCTACCTGCTTACTCCAGATCTATTTGGACACGTTTGTCCCTCATGCTATAGCTTTGTCCCTCCCTGGGCCACCCTCCCAAACTCCCCTCCCATCACGCCAGAGCAGCAGTAACCTGAGCATGAACCCTTCCTTCCCCCCACCCATCCTCTTCCCCAGCTCCTGGAACAGGCTCAGCCAGGGTGGTAAAGATGTAGGAGGGAGAATTTCACATTTCAGTGATGGTGTTGGACCCAGAGGGCATCCAAACCCTTGTTTATTTTCTGGGCTAGGGCACAAAGGCTCATTGTGGATGTACTAGGTTTGGTGATGAAGTGGTAGATGAGTCTCAGCTTGTCTCAAGCACACAATCTCTCCCAGGAAAACCAAACGGGGCAACGAGTATCTTCAGCTTAAAACAGCCCAGACAGGACCCAGAATCACCTCTGCCCCGAACAGGAGAGGGTGGTTAGGTGGGGCTGAAAGCTTCCAGTGACAGGTACCAGGAGCCCTCCCTCCTGTCTGAGACCATCCCCCTGAGACCCCGGAGGAGCACAAAGCTCAGCTAAGCTCCATGGACGATGCTGGAGGGCTACAAGAACAATGCTGAGGCTGTGCAACAAAGCCTTGTTGCAAGGGTAGCTTTTGTTGCCTCTATGTCTGCATGTGGCCACGCACTGCTTTTCACGTAAGCCAGCAAAACGCAGCCTTTCTATTGCCTGAATAGGAGCACTGACATAAGCCCTCAGCTGAACGCAGCTGCGGGAGAAGTGCCAGCATGGGTGCACTCCAGCAGCGTGGCCACACGGGAAGCTGGAGGCCCCCCAGTTGCCTAACTGGTGCTTATCAGCTTGTGCCAACCCCACGTCTGCCATGCAGCATCAGTCCAAGCAGCCAAACGCTTGACGCATCTAGAGGAACGGCAACAGCAACCAGATACGCAGAAGCTCGCTGGCAAAGTTTTCCAACATTCCCACAACCACGAGTACCCGCGGGTGTGAGGAGGCTCAGTCCTTTCTACGGGAACAAAGTAATTACAGCTCTGAGCCTCTCCCATTAGCGTATGAGGCTCTGACATGCGGCTCAGAGCATTCAGGGCATGTGAAGCTCTGGCAGGACAGCGGGGCCAGGCAGGAGAAGGTTCGCTGCCCACGTAGCTGTGCCACCTTCACCACGCCACCAGTGAAGGCAGTAATGGAGCTCCTCACTGCGCGGCTGCACCTGTTGAAATGGGTATAAATAAGAGGTTTTCGCACCTCCACTCAAAACAGCACTGCTGGTCCCTGCCCAAGCCTAGATGGCCGTAAGACTTTGAAGGGAGACCAGGCAGGGAAAACAGCAGGTAAGGTGTATGTCCCCGAACAAGGAGTCCCCAGCCCTCACCGACTTGCCCAACGTGGAAAACATCCCCTGCGACTTCCATATTTCTTGGGCTTCCTGGGAATTTTCAGGCAAGTGTGCCCTGCAAGGCCAGGGGCTCTGCGAGGGGACAAAAGGCCACTAATAGCTCAGGCTCAGTCCCCGGCACCTCACACCTCCCTCCCCCGCAGCCCTGGAAGAGAAGAGCCCTTATTGTTCGCAGGACAAAGGTGAGGGGGAGCAGCTGGATTTCAGCTCTCAGCCGTGAATGGGGCAGGTCTGGAGGTCCTCGGGCAGGTTTTCAGGAGGCTGTCGAGGCCAGGCTCCGCATCTGCTTCTGCAGGCAGCTCTCATTTACAGCACAATGGGCTGCAGCAGCACAGCCCCCGAGGCAAGTTTACCTTTCGCAAGGCATCGAGGGGGTGGCTGGAGATTCCTCAGCCCTACTGGCATCTTCACCCCCCACCCCCAGTGAGAGATAAGAGGCTTGAAGCTGAGCTTATACATAATTACCACTGAAACCGCCCCAGACTGTGTGCTCAGCCCAGCCCTGATTACCCACAGCCCCGCACCCAGTTAGTGCTAAGTGGGTGCACCGCACCCCCGATGGGAGCAATTCGCGCCTCTGCCAGCTGCAGGACCCACGGGTGTTCGGGGCAAGGGGGCAGGAGGGATTGGTGTGGGCCAGCAACGAAGGTGGGAGCCGGGGTGTCCAGCTCCACGGCGTGACACCCAGGAAGGGCTGGTGGCAATCGAACTTGGGGATACTCCCCGTGGTGCCCGGCTTATGTGAAACTTGCCGGCCCATCCTTTGGGAAAGAGAAGGTGACCAAGATAGTAATTACTATTTGATTAATTAGGGAGGGACGAAGGTGTTGCAGGACAGAACTGGACTCGGGATGAGGGGAGGGATATTGAGAAAGGGTGATTTTTTTTTTTTTTTGTCAGCCTAAGTTATGCGCTTCAGCGCTGTAGAAACAGCCCTCGTCCAGCTCGGTGTGACCGCCCCCAGTGACACCCCAGCAAGCCAGGCTGCAGCTCCTGCATGCATGAGATGGCTTCGCAGTCCCGGGACAAGATAAGAAGACCGAGAGATTACCTTGACATACTAGTCTGCCTAAAAACTACAGGCAGGGCTCCCTGGGCTGGAGTCCAGCTCACCTGCCAGCCCTTTGCCTAAAAGCCCCACGGGAATAACTGCGACTTTCACAGAGCACAAAAGACCAAAACAGTCAAACGCAGAAAGAAAAGGATCCGAGCTCGAAAAGACCACTTCAGCCCCGACACACTCTGCCTCCCACCGAGCCGTGCCCAAGGCGGGCAGCCCCTCTCTAAACTTCTACAGTCAAAAGCTCTTTCGCAAACACGGCGCTTTCCCGAACACACGTGGAGGATCTGACCCTTTCCCTCCCGGGACGTTTTT
>NW_009647955.1:2637162-2637609 GCF_000708025.1 Charadrius vociferus
TCGAGCCCCGACGGCACCGGCAGCCCCAGGGGGACAGGCACTGGGCGGGAGGGGGAGCGGGGAGGGCGACAGGACTGGTATCCCCAGTCACAGTACCTCAGCCTGAGCCCCGACACGACCGGCACCGGCGCGGGGGTAGTGACCCTACGGGACAGGTACCCTCAGTCCGGACCGGAGACATTGGGGCGGAGGGGATGACCCCGACGGGACAGACACCCCAACAGGACGAGCACCCCAACAACCCACACCCCCCAGCCCCGACTTACCCTCCAGCTTGAGCAGCGAGTCGTACACCTTGCACTGGATCTGCCCCGTGCTCTGCATGGCGCACGACATCCACAGCCCCTCGTACAGCGCCTGGGCCGTGACGATGTTGTCCCCCGCGTAGGATGCCATCTTCCACTGGGGCATGGCGGGGCTGATGATGATGGCGGTCCAGCCCGGGAA
>NW_009647955.1:2638100-2639326 GCF_000708025.1 Charadrius vociferus
GAGGGGGGCAGCAAAATGCCCCCCCCTTCCTCCTCCCAGGGTGTGACCACCTCTTTCAGGGTTTTGCCCCGACCCACAGCCCCCGGGGCCCACCATCCCCCTCACTGCCTCTGGAGAAACGGCTGGTGGGGCTGTCCTTTCTGTCCCCCACGGGGCGTGCCAGGGGATGCTTTGGCACCCTCGGAGGTTTTGACACCTCCAAAGGGTGCCCGGGTTGTGCTCATGGGTGTCCCCCCATTAAGGGACCTGGGGACCCTGAGACCATGAACCCACACTCACCTTCCTTGGCTCTTGCTGCCTGTTGCTGTCCTTTAACAGCCGGAGCTATAAACCCCCCTTTTGGGTGAAGACACCCTCCATCCGACGGGAAAGGTGGAGATGGGGCTGTGCCAGTCCCCACTCGTCCTACTGGTGTGTGTGTGACTCACCTTCCACAGCCCACCTCAGTGCCACCACTGCAAAGCAAGGGCAGGGGGGCATTTCCCACCTGGCAGAGTCACTGCCCAGCTCCCAGCCCACGCAGGGACAAACTGCTGCGGGGAGGAAGCAATAGAGAAGTCATGGAAATTATCAGTACTGTGATTTTAAAGGGCTTTCAGAGAGGCAGCTGAGCAAACACTCATCATCCATGTACAAATGCTGCCAGGACCCTAAATTCAAACTTTTGAACCTACCATTTCACTAAGGACGATGTGCCTTACATCTTTGCATTACCGGGTCTGTCTTCAAGGAGAAATTTCGATTTTTGAATGCCTCAGTGATTTACCAAGGTTTAGTGAACACGGGGATTACAGACCAGGAAGGAGTGTCTTCTTTCTCAGGTGTGTATTTGTCCAGTTACTATAGTTTCCCTTTCTCCTATGTGAATATTTGAATATTGACAGATCCGGATTCAGAACAGGCGGAGTGAGGAAATAGTGTCTCCTTCAGAGGGCCCGGGGAGCACACGGCCATGGGTGGTGCTGCCCACCTCCACCACCGGCTGGATGGAGGGGACCTTCAGCCCGGACCTGCTGTAATCCCGGGCTCTGCGATAAACAGGTGATAATTACTGATAAAGGTCCTGCTGGAGGTAGGGATGGGGTTGTATTGTTTTGACACTGTGGTTTGCTGCATTCTGATGACTTCGGAGATTTTGCTGGAGCTGCTTCCTGAGATTTGCAAACAGCCAAACAAACAGCCTCGTGATTACCTGACCGGTCCTGCGCAATGCCGGGGAGGGGGGG
>NW_009647955.1:2639849-2642972 GCF_000708025.1 Charadrius vociferus
AAAGCAACTGCAATCTCGCCACACCGGGCAGAGACAAAGCCAGGCTGGTTTGCTCTCAAAACACTTGCAGCTGCCGGTCCCCAACGTCTGCAGCGCTGGTGTGACGAAATCCACCCTGGTTACCTGGTAGCAAACTTTTCCAGTCCCGTCCATTTTCGCTTGTGAAGGAAATAGGGGGCTGTGAGTCTGAGAAACGGGGTTTTCCTGGGTCTCTCTGGACCCCACTTTTATAGCCTTGGGAGTGAAGAAGAGGAAAGTTTTCTTTGGCAATGAAGAGATAACAAAGTAGATGCATCTCTCCGCGTATTCATCAAGAACTCTGCTACAGGGAGCAGAGAAACCAGCATGGTGCTGGCTGTTGAAGCTGGTCCCTGGGAGGAACAGTTCCTTGCCTGATGAAGAGGCAGGGCAGAAACCCATGAGAACCTGAGGAGAGCGGCGCTAGGAGTGTCTGGATTTGATCATTGATGTCTGGGTAGTCATATCAGTCTGATAATGTCCGTCTGCAAAGGAATGCGCAGTGTTCCCAGGTGCTTCAGAGCGCTGAACTGACTCACCTCTCTCCTGACCCTCCTGCCACCCCCCAGGCAGATCAGGCAGCTCCTCGCTGATTCCTGCAGCGTGAGGTCAGCTCTGGATGGGGGGTACAAGTTTCAAAGACACTTTCAGCAGGTTTAGATCCTTTGGCTACAGTCTCCAAGCAGCCTGGAGGGGGAACAGAGCCGTTTTGTGTGGGAAGGACTTGGGCTTTCTACTGAACCTTCTAGGAAAGTACAGGGAGGAGTCCTGGGTGGCAGCGATCCGACTGCGCTTGCACAGGGAGGGACATCAAGAGTGGTCTCGAGGAGGTGCATGTAGAAGGCATGCAGGCATGTGCTGTATGATGTAGCACTCTGACCATGCTGCTGGCTCTTAGAAGGACTGCAATCTATGCCCACCCTGTACTTGGGAAAAGATGGCCTTAGGGTGTGTCCTGGTGGCACCTTTGGGCTGGTTTGTGCCAAATCTGTCCATAGTGTGCATCTGACTGCTTGGACATACAGTAGGACACCATGCGTCCTCAGTTTCTTCCCCTTCCAGCGGGCCATGGAGCTTGGACTGAAGATGTTCTTATTCTGTGGGGGGTGCTGTGTCCCTGAGGGGTTGTACAACTGTCCCATTGCTCCTCTGTCCCTGGTGGGTGCTGCACTGGGCAGTGTTACTGGGTGAATGCATGACAGAGTGACCTCGGGTCAAACAAAGCCAACGAAAGGTAATACTGAGATACATGCATGTGCTCTTGGACCTCCCATAGTCCACGTAGACTGCAGCACAAGCTCTTCCCTGTGCCTTTGTGCATGCTTTCTAGGCACTTCTGTGTGTGCATCTCCTGTTGTGGAAGTGAGAGCTTGAAGTCAAGTCGCTTGTGTCTCTTTGACCACTGAACGCCCCCGACAACCCGTATGAACACCTCGTGCATGGAGTCCCAGCTTCATGAACACCCAATTTATATTTTACTTTATAGGGACAATTTGAAGTTGATACTTATTACTCATGTTTCATGAAAGATTTCAAAACCCAACAACTCTTTTCATCGACATCACAAGGAATTTACAGAGCAAGATAAACACCGAAACTCTGCTTTTTCCCTTCATCACTCATCAGTGTTCTCAGTGCTCTGGAATTTGTGGAGAATTTTACAGCATCTCTAAAACCATCGAGTCTCCTCTTCTGGACTTCATTCCTTTCTTTGAGACATGAAATATCATATGTCTTTTCTTTAGATGATTTTCTGCACTGGTTCAATGGTCAAAATAAACCCTATTTTTACTCAATGATCTGCCTTTCCTCTACTGCCTATGATCCCTTTTTTCACTGGAAGTCCCAAAGAGTTTTCACTCTATTTTTGCCTATTTTTTCTACCTGACTTTTGGGGAAATACCGTTCTTTCAGGTCATTAATCTCAGCTGAAAGACCTGGGTTTAGCCAAGGTGTTGCAACCTCCTCTGTATTCTCTAGGCTAAAGGTACTCAAGTACTGACAGTCCTTAGTAATTGGTGTGTTCTTAAGTAAACATGTGAGTCTTCATTTTTTTGCCCGTTACAAAAGCAGGGTCTAGTGAGAAGAGGCATGTCTGTAGACAGGTACTGAGATCAAACTGGGATGTTTGAGTCTGCAGGTAGACAGACTCCTCGAATTGTTCATAGAGATTGTCCTCGTGTGCAACAGTCCGTGCTGCACTGAGCGAATGCTTAACACCTTGCTCATATCGCTCCTTCGGGTGTTGTTAGTCAGACGAGCAGCCTCACCTCCGTACTCAGCAGAGATTTGTGCTCTGTGGGTAGTAAACCATACCTGTTTCCTTTTCTGGCAAAAACAAGCTTTAACGCTTGCCAGGACTTGCAGGTGAGCAGCCTGGGTTCCCCTTCTCTCAGGCGTTTCTGGGGGAAGGTCTCCCTGTGCAATGCCTGTGTTTGGAGAGCACGGGGTCGCCTGTGATCCTCTGTCCTGGTGTCCCAGGCTGCCCTGAATTCATCCTTGAGCTAAAAACGGATGTATTAGGGGGAAGCATCTCATTGTGATTATGAGTTAGTATAAGCACGGGCAGGTGCGCAGAGCAGGTACTGTTTTCAGAATGAAAACACAAGCACTGCATCTGGACCAGAAAATTGGAATGGCCGGGCAACATCGACCCAGCCTGCTCTTTCTGGTGGCAGCCAGTTGTAGAGCCAGGGAATAACACAAGCATGTAGTGAGTGACGCTGCCCCAACATGTGTCACAGCCCACCCTGACCCATGTCTGAATATGTCCCGAGCCAGTACCAGTACTTTCGACTTTAATTTTGCTCACTTGATTTTTCCTCCATCAATTTGGCTGTTTGGTTTTTGAAACTTCTGGCACCCATAGCATCCTGCAGCAGGGAGTTTTGCAGGTTTACTCTGTTTCACAGGACAGTACATCTTGTTTCTTTTGAAGCCTATGAGTTGCTGTTTCATTTGATGTCCCTAAGGTTCTGGGGAAAAAGGGCAGACTGGTGGGACCACCTGCATTTAGCTCTGGTTTACATTGTCTAGACAAACTTTAAAATGACTTTGTTGTTTATCTGCAGGCTGCTTTTTCTTCTCTCTCTCCCACTTACTCCC
>NW_009647955.1:2643034-2696199 GCF_000708025.1 Charadrius vociferus
AGCGCCCAGATGTCTTTGCCCAGATGTCAGGAGGATCTAAGACGGCTGCAAATCTTCCCTGGGATTAGTCAGGATTGTGTCCAACCCAGTCTGCAGCGAGGGGCAGACGTTGTGTTTGACCATGGTAGCAGCTGAAGCAGCCAAAGATCACAGCTCGCAGGGCTGCCGAGCGCACCAGCAGCACAAAGAAAGCTTAACCCTTCATCAGCTGCTCGCTGTTGCAGGACTGCCATTCAGTACAAAGTTTTAAAAAAGGTTGAAGGACCTTAAGGACCTTAAGGCTTAAAGGAGAAGACCTCCCCCAAATGACTCTTATTGCCTAAAAGGCAACAGGATAGTGAAGAGCACCAAAACCAGGGCTTTTCCCCGCACACCCAAACCGAAATCTCAATTTCCAGGAGGAAAGCTCAGATTTCCTCTTTGAAATTGAAATTTGTGGTTGATGGAGGCAGCATCAGTCAAAGGGACTGACCAGACTTATGTGATACTGACTACACACAGGGAATATATTGTGAAAATTAGATTTAAAATGGGCTGAATTCCTTCTTAAATGTTGAGGGTCAGAAACACCATAAACCTCTCTGTGTTTGGTCAGTAGACATGACCTGGAATTCCTAATCTGCTGGAGATAAACCAAGCTAATAATCAACCCTCTTCTTGCAGTCATTCAAATATTCATGTTTCCTCACTGGCTGTAATGAAGCTACGGTTTTGGGAGTAGTTTCACCCTCCTCTTCACATGATGGATTTCATCTGGCTCTTGTTAAAATATGCTTATATGTAACGCACTGAAGTAGCATGGCTGAACTCCTGGCTTCTCCTCCAAACCACCCTCCGGTGAGGACTCTGGAAGGGATCGTGTCTCCTCCCCGACTTCCAGGTTTTCACCTGTTGCCTTTGTTTTTTCTCCTTTGTTGAATCAGCAACCCACAAATGACCACGTGGCCCGAGACTGTGCCTCAAAATGCCCCAAAACACTGAAATCATTCCCGTCTATAAACAAGTGGTTTTGGCATGTGTAAAGCTGCACCGTGTGTGTCATTACCCACAGCTCTCAGATCGCTGGGCTTGTCTGTACAAGGCAGCAAGCTGCTGAGAAATAAAGGTGGTCCCGCATTTGGCCGCTCACGTGTTGTTTATCAAAGCGATACTGGAAGCTCTGATAGAGATTCCATGGCATGAAACACATCCCATGGAGGCCAAGGGATTTGACCCAAACGGTAGGATTTATTTTGCTTTCAATTCTTCTATTTTAAGATTGTTCTTGCACTGGACATTCTGTACCAGAGACCAGATAGAAAGAAAGAAAGAAAAAAAAAAAGTCAGACACAATAGAATTAATGGAAACAATGAGTTTCACAGTACTAGAGAGGTAATGGTGGGCAAAGCAGGGAGTTTTTAAACTTGCTTCTGCATGCTGTGGATAGAAGGTAGCTCTATGTCATTTGAGAAATGTCTTTCTCAAAACATATGAAACTAATCAAAACATAGGAAGTTCCATCTTAACATGAGAAGGAACTTCTTTACTTTGAGGGTAGTGGAGCACTGGAACAGGCTGCCCAGAGAGGTGGTGGAGGCTCCCACTCTGGAGACATTCAAAACCCGCCTGGACGCTGTCCTGTGCAACCTGTTGTAGGTGACCCTGCTCTGGCGGGGGGGTTGGACTAGATGATCTCCAGAGGTCCCTTCCAACCCTAACCATTCTGTGATTCTGTGATTCTGTAATCGTGGTGTCAGATTATGGGACAGGTGTGGTGGGACATCTAGGGGAGAGGCTCAACAGTGAAGTGGCAGGTGGAGAGTGTGCCTTGTTGGAAGGGTCAACCACAAAGTGTGGCCACTTTCCCCACCATGTGCCACTAGGGCCGGGTGGAGCACAGCAGCTTCTGGTGTTGGAATCCCAGGGCAGGAGAGGGGGAGCAATGGGAATAAGTGAGACCCAGGCCTGACTGAGAGGGAGAGGGACGCAGATCCATGTGTGAGTATCGTACTCAGTGCATGACCCATGAGAGATGTGCACCAAGGTCCTCACAAGATAAAATTTATCCCTGGTACCATCCATGGAAGAGTTTTCTAAGTGCAAATATGAAAACATCTCTCAGCTCCTTCAGGGAATGGGCTCTGTGGAGATCTAACCCTTGGCATCCAGCCATCCTGTTTCTTCTCACTGTGTTCCTGATGCCTGCAAGGTCTTGGTCCTGATCTTCCAGGAACCAGTTACAGCAGTGATCACATTTCTACCCATATCTCACCAAATCTCCACCAGGGACTCAGCAATGTGTGGAGTCTGTGCTCATGTATGAGCTTGATGGCCTAGTTATGGAATGAATTTCCTGAGATTGGCAAGTGAAGATTCTGATCACCTTCAGGATCACCACTGAAAAATTTTCTTCTTTAGAAGAACCTCAGGTGGTTCTTCCTGAAATTGGATGAAGGAAGGAAGGCTCATTGGAATGATATAACAAACAGATAGAAGGAGGAAGAAGAAAGGATGCCTGATGACTAGATATGAAGTCCTCCACAGGAACTGCTGTAAAGCCAATACTGAAGCCAGAGTTACCACCACTTATGTTGCTTACCTAGTGAGCAACTAAGCCATCAAGCTGAAGTACCTGTGAGTCTGGTTTTGGGACAAACTTCATATCAAGGAAAAGGCCAAGCCATAGTCAGCATTTTAGAGATTGCTCAAAGATTCCCATCTGAGGATATGGCTATGTCTCACTTTTTTATGCCTGAACCACAACCTCTATCCATTTCCTCAGCCCTTATGACATGTCAGATAATTGGTGCTGGGAAGATAAAGTGATCCAGGGTCCCTCCTAGAAAGGCTCTGCCATAAACTGCTGCAAGATTTGTAGATCAGACTGTTCAGGGGCAAAATAAAGGCTTGGAGGTTTCAGGTCTCTTTTGGGGTTGCTGAACTCAGTCCCTTGCACATATGGCTAGGAATTCCTCTGGGGATCTATTTGACCTAGCCTTTTTGGGATGTACTTGGATATTGGAACAATTCAAGATACACAGATTACTGTGCTGTAGAAGCTCTTATGACAGGCCAGAACCGGTGAACAATTGTTCAGCATCCTCATGGGTATGCTGAGCCTGTACAGCCACCCTCCAAGTAGTTGTCTCTGGAAAGTGAGAGGAGCAGTAGGATGGGATTTATGAGTATTGATGTTCAATATGCTTCAGTCCCCTTTAAGACACTGAAATCAGAGCCAGGTATTTCTGAAGCTCTCGGTAGCTGTTGCTGTGACACACATGGCTGGATTTTCCAGTGGGGAGCGGGGTCAAACATTTAAAGAAGTCTTTAAATGTGGCCAGTTATTCTAGTGCCTACGTGGGAATGAAACACTTGAAAATCCTTTGCTAAGTGTGAGACCCATCTGCACTGGAAGCAGAGCTTGTGCGTGCACGTGTGTGCAAGGCAGAGGAGGAGGGAAGGAGCTTCTGTCCTGGACTTTCTAATGCACCCTTTATCTACAGGACTGAGACAGCACATTGGCAACCCAAGGTCATTATTTCAACGCCTACAGGGAGTTTAAAACCCCAGTTATCTGCCCGGAGGGCAGAGGCTGGAGGTGTTTCTCTCACAGCTGTGTCCCTCTGCTCTGCTCATGAAAACTCTTCCTTAAGCCCACTGTACACTGAGGTTTGGCTGATGGGCTATTCGGGAGCACTCGGCTGAGCCCACGCCCTGTCCTGTTGACAAAGAAGGCACAAATGAAACCTAAGCCAGAAGCAGGCGGAGGGATGGTCTCCTCTGGGAGAGCTTGGACGAGGAACAACACATCTCCATAAAGAACAGAAAGGGAAACCAAGCCCTAAACGAACTATGACCACCCGGGCAGAATAGGGACAGAATAGGAGAAAGAGGGAAAGGACATGCTGTGCTTTCCTCTCCTAGTGCACAGAGAGACTCTCATGTGGGGGAGAGGACAGGGCAGGAGGGAGGAGAGGAGACCTCTGAAGACACTCCCTATATAAATGAGATGAACGGCAGAGGCTGGAGTCACCCACTGGCGTCTCCCGTCCCAGGGCTGGGACTGCGGCTCTGCCCATTTCTCCCCATTCCTCAGGGAGTTTCCATCAAGGATTAGGCTGTCCTTCCCCTTTCTCCCTCTGCTTCCTCCGTGGTGTTTTCCTCCAGCCTGCAGCACAGCTTGGCTGCGAGGTGGAGGCAGAGGTTGATGGGGTGTGTGTGGGCCATGAGGGGCTCCGCTCACACCAGTTTGCTCGGTGGCAGAGGTATCCCTGCCCCGTCCCCTCCCCGTGCAGAGAGGGGGCTGGAGCGAGGGGGTGGCCTTGTGGGATTTTTCGGGGTGTTTGCAGTTGGCTTCTCCCCCTCACCGGAGCCCAGCTGTGCGCACAGTCCTGCCCAGGGGTACAGCACCTCGGGGGGGAAGCAGACCTGGGGGTCACTCTGCAGCAGCTCCGGGCAGTGTTCGATGCGCAGCTTGGATGCTGCATTAAACAGAAGGGGACAATGAGAGAGTGGTGAAGGACTGGTGATGGGCAGGTGGGCAGACACTGATTTATTTAAGAGAGTTCTGCAGGGAAACTCCTGGCAGATCCCACACTCAGACCTGACCCACACCCTCCTGACCAGGTCCCAAAACTGTCCCGTGCTCCTGGGCTGTGAATCACAGCAGTGAGTGTTTTCTCCAAGCCTCAGCTCTTTCTCTCCTTGCCTTTTTATAGCAGATGAAACATCCTGTTACCAAACTGTGCATTTTTAACCCAGCAGTTAACTTTCATCCCCTCTCGATGACTCTCCCAGAGGGTCTTTCGTCACCCTCCGATAAGAAGGTCGGTGAATGGGAGCGAGGGGCACAGAGGTCTGAAGCGGATGTTTCTTGTGAAGTGAGTCACAAGAGGAGCTGGATTTCAGCCAGGAGAGGCTGCAGGGTGAAGCACACGTACGACGGCCCCTCTCGCTTAGGCTAAGGTGAGCCGAGCTTCTGAGAAGCAGCTGCCAGAGCACGGACACAACGCAACCCCCCTCCACTACGGGACTTTTCTTCCTTTGCTTTTCTCTGATGCTGTGAAAAGAGCTAAACGTTCACCCCGCTCTCCCTTCCCTTCCTGCACGCTTGCTGTTAGTGGCGCAGACCTTGTGCTTCACGCGCGTTTTATCACCTTTTCATCAGGGCACGGGAAAGTTCAGGCTCACGCTGGGAAACACACGCTTGGATGAGGATGACGCCGCCGGGACGTGGCAGGGCATCAACAGCCCCCGGGGTGCTTGGGGACGAGGGCTGTCCGCTGGAACTACTGACATGCCGAGAAAAGGTGTGTCTAATCCACTGCCCGGCTCCTCTGCCTGTACACGCTTGCGTGAAGCTGGTATGCGGCGACGGCACTGTGTGTTCTCGGTGGCTGCTTTCAGGAAACCCGAGCGAGTGGTCACGCATGTTTTCACCGATAAGGATCTCACCGCGCCCATGCAGAGGGTGCAGCCCCGGTGGTAAAGAGGAGCGGGGCTGTGACTCCTCGCTTTCGATCTAAGGCACTTAGTCAGTGCCTCGGTTTCCCCAGCTCTAAAATGGGGTTAGTAATACGGCGTTGAGTTTTTGTGTTTCTCAGGTGTGGGGTTTCACAGGCAGCTATAAAACAGAATTTATTGTACTGAGGAGAGGTTGCTTTGAGAGCCTGAAAAGACTGTCTTGAAATGCTTATTTTTATTATTTATTGCATTGGAGCACTTGAAAAAAAATGTTTTAAAGGAGCGTATGCAAGCATCATATCTGTGTGTATAGTATACACATACACAGACACACACAGAGTTTTTACTTACTGATCCTTTAAGCTCTTACCTACTAGAAAATACCTTTGCTTTCCTATTGCCTTTTAATCCTATACATTGCCTGCTTGAAAAATCACAGGTTGCTCAGAAGTCTTACTGTATTCCTTTGGGTTACTGAGCTAACTCCAAGGTAAATCCTAGGGGTTTGTGACCATATGAGCATGGCTGGAGTGGTACATTACAGCTGACACGTACTGCCCTGTAATTCATCTGTGTACACATCTCATGTCTGAGGAGCACTGCTCTGGAGATGAAGACACTTAGAGGCCATGAGTGGTGGTGTATGAGCAGGAAAATGGAGGGGGTAACAACCAGGAGGGAGCAGTGGGAAAGGTTGGACAGATAAGCCCATGGAGTCTTCCACAGTAGCAGAAGACCTCTTAGGAAAACCCCTTTTGAAGGTCTCCATCACCTCTGGCTCTGAGCCGTGCCTGTCGGACAAGCCCCTGGCTCTGAACACGACTGTCGCACCACTGACCGCTTGCTTGCAGTTAGGTCCATATTTCATGCATTAATGTGCAGCATCACTGCTTCCCTCTTGCTCAAGGCCCTCTGCTACACTATATATTACACTTTGTGGAAGTAAAGGGAGGACACAACCCTTTCCTGCTCACGGGACTGCGACCTCATTGGGGTGTTGCTGCAAGAATGGTTTTGTAGGTAGACGGCTGAAAACAAGCTATGATCCTGCCAACAGTGGTGGTAGTTTCTATCGCTCTCTGTAATATAACGGCTTGCCTTTAACGGAGAGCCCAGACCACCTTGTGTTAATGAGTAATAAAAGCAATCGACCCATAGTGCATTTGTCTCTTAGCTAGGAGTGTGTGTAGACGAGGTGATAAGGCTGTTACATTTGCAAAGTTATGCCACGTTGATACCATGCAGTTTAAGAGCCTTACAAGGCCAAGCTCTGACAATTAAGTATTAGGATACCCTCATGCTTTTCTTAGCGTCAAAGTACTGCAAATGTTAGGTTAGCCAAGAGAATGAGATACAGTTAGCATATATAGTACAGCCTACAAATCCATTTGAAAGCTACACTGAGTCATGTCAGCCAGGTTTTAGGCTATACAAAGACATCTTGGGAGGTTATTTTGGGAGAACTGTTTTCTGAAGCTGAGGGGACATCTGTCATGCTCAGCTAGGAAAGCAGAGTATGATGAGAAACTGCTACAGACTTTGCTCCACGAAGCTGCTGACTTGTTTTAAATAAAGAGTATTAAATATGTACCTTGCCAGTTTCTACTGAATAAGAATACTGTATTCTTTCTAATAACTCCAGCAGTTAGTATGGGACTGTTTGGGGACACGGGCCTAATGAAGGACCAGATATTGGATTGGCCTCTCTGTCAGGTGAAAATCACAAACCATCTTCACTGTGTCGCGTGCTCTGGAGCACCAGGGAAAACTGGAGGATCCTGACCTGCTCTGCCGCCGAGGCCAGGATGCTCGTGAGCCCTGAGCTAGATGCAAATGGTCGGTGTGAAGCCACTTCCCGTCCCCCGGTGACTCACGGCCAGGGAAGCGCTGGCATCCTGCTCCGGGAAGGGTCACTCGCCTGCCCTGCCCTGCAGGGAGGGTGAACACGGGGAGGTGGATGGAGCATGGACAGCAACACAAATTGCTGGGCATGCGGAAAATCAATAAGACTTTGCCAGGACTGCTGGGACAGCTATGGAGGGATGGAGAGAAGCACAGGCAGCACTGGCACCTCGACATGCTGCCTTCATCCCTTAGTGGATTTTGCTCCTTGGGCTGACATGCATGGACATCTGATGTGCTAAGCTGGAAGAACAGAGTATGACGTGCCTGTTACTTCAAAACACCACTCTGGCTATTACCATGGCCCTGCTGTTCCCCTGGGAGCTTTTTGCTTTCCACCTCTGTCATGCTTGTATTCGGCACACTTTTGCTGTGCACCAAATGAGGAAAAATGGCCCCATTCTCCCCAGCGGGGCTTATCCTCTCTGAAAGAGGCTTCTATTTGGGTGCAGGACAGAATGAGAAGGCAGGGAGGTTCATATGGCTCTACTACACTTCCTGCCTAATCCAGGCTCTGCTACTGTCAAACTCTGCTCTTGCTGCCTCTAACGACTTAATTTTGTTTGTGGGAAGGCTCTCTCAGATTTTTCAGGCCTTTCCTGAGCTCAGCACACCACTTCTTCTGAGTTACCACTAATAACAACTGCCTAGGATACCATGTTTTGAAAACTGGGGCAGCCACAGGTTAATTAATACAGTGCAAGACAAGTATTGGAAAATTATGCATATTGTCAGTACCTGTCTCATATCAATGCAATCTATATATATGTGGCTAATGAAAGTCATTATCCTTTGTGGGACCTATGTGGCCAATGCCACATCCCTGTGGATGTCCATTTGGATACCAGAAAACTCAGCAGAAAGCATCATACCCACATAACCGTATCAAGACATACATCTGGCAGAGAAGGAAGAAGAAAAGTTCCTTACTTGTGAGATTCTAAGAATGGAGTTAGAAATCAGAGAGCAGAAAAGCTAAAGGAGCAGAGTCCTGTGTACCCTGGCTTTTTGACCTGGGACTTCTGTTCCCTACCTAGTGTCTCCCAAAGGATACACTTGAGGACCTCTTCTATGGTGTGACCTCTGAGGAACGGAGTGATCCTGCGATCAAGGCAAAAGATTGTTAACTCTGACAGTAAAACTGCCTCATGAACTTATGATAGGAATTATACGGGTTATATATTGTAAGAATAATAAACTTCTTATTGCTATTGTATTTGGAGGGAAATCTCGGGGAAGAGAAAGCAAGCTTTGAGCAATTCTGTAAAAGTACCGATTGGCTCCATCTGGAGGTGACAGCTGAGATGACAGACACCGTCCGTGTGGGCAGGCAGATTGTAAGCAGAGCTGAGAGCAGAGCGAGAAGCTGCTCCTCAGCCCTGTGTTGAAGCCTTGCCCGCTAAAGGCAGGTCTCCAGACTTTTACGACTTCTCTTTTCAAAACTGAAGATCATTGAGGATGTGATGGTTTCTGTGCATTTGTACCTGTGGGATGGGAGGAATTTCCAGTCTCGCTCACTGTTGGTTTTCCTGGAAAGTGCTCTGGAGCCCCTCTGGGTTTCTCAGTGCTGCGTGAGAGAAGGCGTTGAGGGATAAGCCTCCTTACAAAGGTCCCGTCCTTCTGTCCCCGCAGCCTCTGTGACCCCTGCTCACCCAGGGAGTCCTGCAGGAAAACGGGAAGGTTGCAATGACAGTAAGTGAGCAGGCGAAATCCAACCAAACAAAACCCTCCAAACTGGCACTGGCTTGAAATGTTCAAGATTCCCACATGGGAACTGGGCCCAGACCATGAGCAAATTGAAATCCAGGGCATTAGAAATACCTAGATTTGGCTTAAATGCAGAAATCAGAGCTCCGTGTCTGAGCTGGGATGGTTGTCGGTGTTGGCTCTGAAGGCCCATGACTGCTGCCTTTTCCCCTCCCTTTCTAGTGACATTCCTGCATTGAACTAGATCATCCCAGCATCAGAGGCCGACAGGGTAACCAAAGGGCCTAGGATCTACACCAAGACACTTTCTAGCTGCCCACTGCTAAGGCATGAACCAATGTACAGGAATAAACACGTGTGTGCACATGAGAGCTCTTCTGTGTGTCCCTTAGCAGGGCTCAAAACTTCTGCCCCGAAGAACAAGTTTTGATTCTTTTTTTTTCAATCCCTGCTTTGCCAAAACCCGCAATGATACCTCTTTTCCTTGCAAGTCCAGGACTCTGGTTACCTGCGTGCCACTTCTGCACAGCCCCATTTCTCTTCAGCCAGGCGTGACAAGGGCTTGAACTGTGCAGGGCGGATTGGCTGCAGCGGCTCCCGTGGGCGCTCTCGCCCTCCTCCCGTCCCCGTTGCAGGTCAGCATTGCTCCTGCGGCCGTCACTAATGGATGGCATCTGCAGAAGTGAAAAGTTCCCGCTGTTCATGGCCACTGGAAGAGGGTGGCAGTGACCTGGGACACTGAGGTTCTGCCTCTAGCGCACCTTTCAAGAACAAGGGCTGGGCAGTGTTTTTCTCATGCCCCTGGATGTGCTGATTACCTGCTGGCATGAGGCTTTTCCTCCAGTATGTGGGCTGTTTTTTTGCTTTTTTCTCTACTGGGTTTTTGATAGCATCTACCTGGACAGACTGCTGGATGGTGAACGCTGATGATTCCCTGGAGGTAAGATCGGGGTGAAGAGAGCCTGATCACCGAAACAAATGTCTCCTAGAGATAGTTTGGTTCCTGGCATCATTACTCTCTTGTATTTTTCCCTGTTGTGCTGGATGAAAGTAGATGAAAATGAAATGAGTGACTCTGGCAAGAGCAGGGGCAAAGTGGTATTTTGTGCAATTCTCTCTGCCAGATTTATTATCTGCTCTCAATTGGTAAGTTCAGGAAAGGTCTACAGGCTCTAGGTTTAAATGTGCAAGAACTTGAGAACAGTTATCTTGCATCTCCAGCCTGCATGGATATTTTGGAGATGTTTCTAGTTCTGTAGATCAGACTTTGTGGTGGAAAAGTCTAGTGTGTACACCTGTGCTCTTCACGTCTTTTTCTTAACAGCCATTGAGCTATAGGGCTAGCAGAAATTTGTGGGACCATGGAGACTGGTGCCAGATCCAGCACTCAAAAATATCTTCTTGTACTTGTGCAGACAGTAGCATTCTCATCTTAGAGAAAGGTATTGAGAAAAGTTCAATGCAAAAACGGAACAGAATGGTGCTTACATGCAAGGTGTGCCTCAGAGACTCCAGACCCCAAACCATCGCCGTTTCTCCAGCGCTTAGTTGTGCAAGTTTGTATTTCCCTTCCCAGAGCAGCCAGCACGTTCTGTACAGTTAAGGGCTGTGTGGGAATCTGCTTTCTGGCAAACTGGATACTTTATGCAGTGAAGGTGAAACACTTTCCAAGACAGAGTTTGGCTGAATATATCAGGAGGAAATTTTCTATCTGCATAGGAAACCAGAAGAGCTCCTCTGCACTCAGTGATTGCAATGCAACCCTTAGCTGCATCACATCCTGTGATGAATGATCTGAGGAAAGGAAGATAAAACTGATTACAAGGAAATTACCTTTTTTTTTTTTCTCTGTGCCATAAGAACTCCTGACAATCTGGCTGCCAGTCCCACCTTGGAAGCTGGTTGTAAATGGTCAGCGTGTCTGCTCAGTGAGCCTCAGTGCACCCACTGAAGCTGGCTGGGATATCACTCTTCATTTATCATCTTAAGTTAGGAGATATTTTAGATTCATTTCAGGAAGATGTGAATTGTCTGTAGACAGCTGAAGATATCAGCATACTCAGAAAAGCCAAATGGATCCCAGATTGTGGGAAAATCAGAAGAGGGAAACCCAACTCCTGAGCCAAGTAAGTCCAGGAAAGATCCAGTCCCTCACCCTGGGGCTGTGTAACCTCCTCTTCTTGACAGAAAGGCACCTGTGCCGGGCTGTTGTGAAGTGCTCCATTAACACCCAATAATGGAGCAAAACGCCCCCAGCCTTAATACCTGACCACCACTGATCTCCTTAATGGCCCTAATGACTCACCGCCTCTCCAAACAGGAGAATGCAGGTAAATCATCCATGGCCAGAAAGGCCTGGAGTCCACAGTGACTCCTGTTTTCCCCTGGAAAAAGGGTAATTCCAGGCAACTTTGACTTCAGGAGAAAGGAACTCCAATCCTCCAGCATAGAAAGTCGCCTGGCTTTGACCCTGGCCCTGGCGGCTGGGCAGGATGAAGCCCTCACTGTGGTCCCACTGGAGAGGAGAAGCCCAGGAGAAAGAGGCCAGGGAGCGTTGGGAGCAGCTGGGTCCCCACCAGCGTTCAGGTCTCACAGCCCCTCACCTGCCCTTCAGAAACAACTGGGTTTTGGCACCACAGAAAGTGGTTTAAGCCGGTGCACTCCGTGTGAGCATCGAGACAAGACTGGGTCAATTTTTGCAGTAGTTTGAGCAGGAAAAAACTCATAATCTGCTTCCCAACAAGCACTGTATTGTGTACACAGTCCCTCCCTGTCGCAAGAGGATTAAAGATATTACCACTACTGTTAAACGCTGCCTGTTTTAATCTCATGCTGAACTTGTAATCATTGTATGTTGGCACCTTTATACTGTGCGGTAAAATACTGTGACTAACATCGCTTACATGTTTGTCTTCTGCCTTTCCCCAGAAGGGGAAGTGTGTGCTTGTTCTGTCATTTTTTTGTATTAGAATTATTTTACTATTAATTATACATTATACATAGGATATAATTATATATATTACAGTCATTATGCAGTTTATGTTTTACATGCGTACTTGCATTAGGGAAAGCAGGTCGTGGCAATGTGTGTTTCGTAATCAAAGTGGGAGATGAAGAGTTTGGCCATGATGCTTGGCTTCTCAGGGAGTCCTCGGCTGGGCCCAGAGAAGCTGGAGCAGATTTGCTATGGGGGAAAAGAGGTGATGGGGAATTAGTGCTACCACCATGGTGCTTGAGTCCGGCTGTGGGATGGAGAAATCCATGCCCCAACATGACGACCCAGCCAGCCCTGACCCCTCTCCTGTTCACATCAGCAAGTCTCCGTGTGCCTGAGGGTCTGTGCTATCCTGCAAAACGGCAGATGATGCCCAAGGGGGTTTGGGAGCAGATTAACAATCAGAAAACGGTGCACAAAGCAGAGAGGAGCAAGGGATGGCCAAGGAGCTCAAGAGGCAGATAACAGAAACCGGAATATTTCCGCAGTGGCTCAGGCCAGCCACAGGTCCCCCCTCCGATGTCTGTTCCCATCCCTCCTGCACCAGGCAATGAGACATTCATCCCTGCTTCTGCCCGTGTTCAGCGCTAGCAGGAGTAGGTGACAACTGAAACATGCCAAGAAACACAAAACGTGTATCAAGTTTTTTCTAGTCTGGGAAGGGTGTCGTTTCACAAGCTAGACCATGATCACAACTGGTGCACCTTAAGACCTCTGTTTTGCTTGGA
This sequence comes from Charadrius vociferus, assembly GCF_000708025.1. Lineage (NCBI taxonomy): Eukaryota > Metazoa > Chordata > Aves > Charadriiformes > Charadriidae > Charadrius > Charadrius vociferus. The sequence continues at coordinate 2,655,810 of NW_009647955.1, forward strand.
GGCTGACAAAGCCTGGAATCCTCGTAGTCTCTTTATAAATAATTTAGACAAAGATGCTGCTTGTAAGATATAAAAAACGATACTAATGCGAGCAAGTGAGGAAGTAACTGAGAGTATTAGCTGAATACAGAGTAGTATGAATAAGCCTATGGTGGTTTGGGAGGAACATGAAATGATATAAATACAAGTGGAACAAAATGTAATTTAATAAAAATATGCTAATTTCAAGCACAGCCTGAACGTTGGCGAGTTAAGACAGAAGAGGAGCTACAGCTGGTTTAAGAGGGCCATGGTAAAAACTTACATCTAATATAAACATGGCAAATTGTTTTACATGACATTGTTCACTTGAAAACCACAGAATCAATGAAAACAGTTTTTTGTAGCACTGCTTCTAATTTTTTTTGGTGATATTTTTCATTAAACCTGCCCTGAAATTCTCAGAAATTGTAAGTAGTTTTCACCTTCATGAAACAAGATGCATAGATTGTTTTCATTCAAACATAAAAAGTATCTGGTTTTGCCAGTCTGAAGTAGCAAGTAATTTTTACTCACCTTTTATCCACAGTGCAGTATCACAGAGGAGGTGTACAGTTTGGCTCGGACATTGTATTGTGGAGAAAATATTACGGTTGGCTATGGACTTCAATACCTCCTGAATGAGACTTTATTGAGTGGCTGAGATATGTTATTATCTGCTTTGTGATTTACAAGGTGCAAGAGAAATGAATTTATTGTGTCATCCAAGCAAGCTTAGTCCCTTTCCCCCACATGAAACCCATTCCCAGGGAGAGTTTCTCCTTCCATTAACTGCAGTGGGTGTTGTTGGCAGCAGCAGGGCAGGCTGGAGCCCAAAACTGCACCGACATTAACTCTGCTCCCTGTATGAGCAACTCCAGGAATGTTTTAGAGGTGCTTCGTGCCATATTTGCATTGGTAATGAAAATAACTCCCATATTAAAGAGCTTTATGGAAGGCTGGGCTGGGAATGGTATCTACGGCTTCAGGACAGCGGAGACGATGAGCCATGATGCTACTGCAACATCTGCCCGAGTCTGGATGTCTCAGCGATGAGTGTGGCTCAGGCACGCGTGGTCCCATAGCCGGCAGCGCACCGGGAGCCCCAGGGCCAGGATCAGCTCCACTTGCCTCTCCTTTTCCAGTCAGTGTTTACGGCTGAGTCATTTGGGGGCAGCCCTCCACACGTGTCTGGAGAGGGGCTCACGTCCACACCTCCGCTCTGCACCAAAGCACTCCTCCACCGCCCCGTGGCCACCTCCCACGCCTGCCCCACCAGACACGGTCCCCTCTGCGCCGCTCCTCAGCAGGAGGATGGTGTGAGGGGAGCGTGGAGAGTAAAGTCTCAGGTCATCTGGTTCACAGCCCTGCCCGGCTCATCCTAGACAAGCATTTGGCAAGGCGTGATCAAATCTGCTCTTAGATCTCTCCTGTCAGCCACCCCCCAGCTCCTCCCAGAAGTTTCCTTCAGAATTTTTATCCTTACCAAGTTTTTTTTTCCTCATGTCCAGTCTGAATTTCTTTTGCTTTAATTTAAAACCATTAGCAGGGACGTAGAAAACATTGTCCTTTTTCTCCATCCTGCTGCTGTTGTTCTTCTTCAAGCTAAACAACTCTGGTTTGCCATGGACATAACTGGACCAGGATTTCTGTTGAAGGCCCTAGCTGAGCATCCGCTGTGTTGGTGGATATATTAACTTACAGTTTTCTTTCTCTTCTCAACCCACAGGTAAGTACAAAATGCCGTGGCCTGTGGTGGGAATGTGTCACAAACGTTTTTGACGGGATCCAAACATGTGATGAGTACGACTCCATCTTCGCCGAGCACCCTGGTACGTCAGAGTCAAAGACATTTCTACAAGTGGTGGGGACACCTGAGTGTAGTCAAAAAGAGCATCTATAGTACTCGGTGACAGATAATTTGGTGCACATACATATTAGAGCCATAGTTGTTTTCTCAGGGAGGTATTACTCCCAGGGAAAGGTGGAGAGAATTTCATCCCAGAAAAAAATATTCCTGTGGGATCTGATCCCATTACCCACCTGCATTTCCATTCCTTGTGGACCAGAACGATCTGCTTTTGTCCTGCAGTTAAGCTGGTGCTGACCCGAGCCATGATGATCACAGCAGATATCCTGGCAGGATTTGGATTTCTCTTCCTCGTCCTGGGACTGGACTGCATCAAATTCCTTCCCGATGAGCCCCTCATCAAGCTGCGCATCTGCCTGGTGTCTGGAGTTACATTGCTCATTGCAGGTATTCCCCTGCTGCACCCCCATCCTTGCAGGACACACTTTAGCAAGGGAGGGGAAACTTTAAAGCCTTCCCTGATTTTGAGGAGAGGAGTTGGTGATTTTCTAGAGCATAAACACAGGGGAAGGATCTTTATTTGCTTTATTTGTGGAATATAGCTTCTTCTGTTCACTGCCTGCCCCTAACAGCGCATAGCTGAGTTTATCTGCTTTCACTTGATGCATTGAGCAGGTGATTTGGCTCCAAGTTGACTGATTTCCATTTACTGCTGTTTTACTGTGAAGAAGTCAGCGTTGTTGATACGGCAAAGAGACATAATTGCTGAAGGACTAGAAATGCCACAGCATCCTGGTTTGGTTCCTGGCTCTGCCACAGATTGTGTGACCTTGGCCGAGTCACTTAGCCTGAAATCTCTGCAGCCAATCTCTAATGAAACGATAATAACACATATGTCCCTCCTAGGTGCTAAATACCCAACTAACTGAGGTGCTTTGCTGTTATAGCCGCAGTGGGAGATTTTAAATGCAAAAATAACTAGACTGCCAACTAGGTACCAAGTAATTTCATTTGACTTTATGCCAGTATCAAGCATCTACCTCTGCTTCAGCGTAAGCAGATTTAACAAATAACTCACCTCTGCTATCGGAAGCACACGTGAAGCATTTTGAAAGGTTCTTTTAAACATCATCCTTTCACCTCCCCAAGTTTGTCTGAAAAACGCTGTCAAAGTTCTGAAAGTCAAAACAGATTAGAAAATTAAATTCTTGAAGTAACTTTGCAATAAGTTGATAAATGAGCTGAGAACGGAGGAGCTTTCTGCCTTTTAGTGCAGAAACCTGAGTGCTGCCAACTGGAGCTGATGGTGTCTGGGAGCGCCAAGCTGCGAGGTACAGCCTCTGCCTGACAGCGCTCCAGCCGAGATCAGTAGGGACCAGGGTTAATCCGCCAAAGTGACCAGGCTAAGACAGAACAGGGGCCAAAACCTGTCCATCCTAAAGTCTGACCCAGCAGACAAAAGGCTATAGCTCCAGATTTTATATGGGTGATCTCCTCGTGGTCCATTTGGGAGCTCTGTGTGGCACCTCCCTCCTGTCCTGCAGGTCTCCCGGGCATTACCGGCTCGGTGTGGTACGCTGTTGATGTCTACGTGGAGCGCTCCTCTCTGGTCTTCCACAACGTGTTTCTGGGCATCCAGTACAAGTTTGGCTGGTCGTGCTGGCTCGGCATGGCGGGGTCGCTTGGCTGCTTCTTATCCGGGTCCCTGCTCACCTGCTGCACGTATCTGTTCAGAGGTGAGGAACCGTGGCAGGGCTGAAAAACAGTTCAGAAGAGAGAGAGAGACATCACTTGGGGCCTGCTACAGGCACACAGGGTGGGGAAAGTCCTTCAGGGACATTGTTCTGGATGGTTGCTCATCCCCAGTAGCAGCATCTTCAGCTGTAAAATAGAAATAGTGTTATTTCAGCAGCTCTAGAAAGCACATCAAGGCGGTCAGGTGGGAGCTGAGGTGTAAGCGTGGCATAAAACATGTTATTATGTCATATCTTGGACTGCTGCTTTCTCTGCATTTCGAGGCTTTGCAGCTGAAAGTCACCAAGCACTCGTTAGCAGATCCTATTTCTCTCCCTGTGCCTCACAGAGACCAGCTCTGGAAGACTCCACTCTGCTTACTCCCTGAGGAAAGGCTATTCCTCAGCTGGGACAATCGTTACAAACGTGCATTTGCCATCCTCTCAAACAGCTACTGCCAAAATGTACGCAGTGGACACGAGAGTGTGAGGAGGAGGTGAGTGCTCCAGAAAGAGCTCTACTTCTGTTTGTAGTGGATTGCGCAGAGACCCGAGCTCCTGTGGTTGTGATACAGATGCAAAGTTAAATTTCAAGGACGTCCTCTATGTTACAGTGTTTGCACCATGAGAGCTTCAAAAAAAAACCCCTTCCTCCAAGAAAGTAATCTCTGAGGAAATCTTGCTTTAGGGATTCTTGCTGTCTCGAGTGCTGAGGCCGCTTGCACAAGCACAGACTGAAATAACCAACAGAAACTCTTTCAGCATTTGGCTCAACAGTATCAGCGCAAGTGAGATAAATCAGCCGCTCCTGGATCAGACCCCAGTGTTCAGCATGAAGATCCCCGAACTGTAAGATGGATCTGTTCCGTGTCTGGCAATGTGTCGACAGAACATCCAAAGCAGAAAACACAGGCAAAGAGAGGGACGGATCGCCTGGCCAACATCTGGACCCTGTGCGCCCAGCATGGGGGTCTGCTTCTCTTAAAGGCAGCTGGAGAGTTCAGTAGAAGATAAAGAGCTGCGCTAAGTGCTTGGCCCTCTCTTTGGCCCATGAACCTCTGCACTGAGGAAACACTGCAAATTCAGGTGAATTCTTCCCTGCAAAATTGAGTCCTTCTCTGTAAGTGTTAAAATGTACATTAGGGGTGCTCTAGACTCACTGAGGTCTGGAAATTGCCAGCTTCTTTCTGCTTAATAAAAATTTTGCCTGAACAATGAATGAAGATCCAAGGTCTGACCTTGTGCATGACAATATGTCTATACCAGCTAGAAACTAGGATAAAAGGTAGTAAAATCTATTGTCTCTTTCTATCAAAAGATATTTAAATCCAGTTCAGGACACCTATCCCCTGCTGCAATCTGAGCTGCCATAGACTAGGTGAGGCTAGAGCATCAGTCATGTCTTCACTAGGGTGGGTGAAAAAGACCCAGTGTGGTTTAAAATGTTCCCTAAGAGTGGATGTGAAAGTTCATCCATGCCTTTGAATGAAAAAGAAGCTGAGACACAGTTTTCTTAGGGTTGGTAGGAACTGCCCAAATCCAGTCCTTTCTAGGATGGGCACCGCATCATATGGTCATGGGCACCAGGGAGTGAGAAGAAGCTCTCGGCACAGAGATATAGTTGTTCAGGAGGAGTGGAGAAACAGCAGCGGAGTCTCAGTGGGAGGGGTGCACAGCTGTGGGTACTGAGGTGCCACCAGAGGTAGGCTTCCTCCACTGACCGCTTGGTGGGGGACTGGATGGAGAAACTCCCTTCCTCCCCCCGGGCAATACAAAGTGAAGCCTTACGTTAGGAGGACCAGCGGAAGACGGGATGGCTTTGAATGGAGCAGGCTGTGTCCCAAAGGGTACCTCTGATAGCCTCTATAATGAAAGATGAGGGGCTGAGTCCTCCCACGGATTGTCCTAGAAGCAGCAGCTTGGGCTGCAGCACAGGACTGACCAGCAAGGGTAAAACCATAACCCAATCCTGACATGGCTCCTAATCAAATAACACTCAGGCCCTGGGACAGACGGGACAACAGCAGGTCCATATGGCTTTGCTACAGGCTCAAGCACCTCCACAAGGCTCAGACCGTAACACAACCGTTTCGGCACAAGCCGTTGTGGCAGCACTGAGGCGAGGGAGGCTTTGTGCCTGCAGAGTTCACGCTGCTTTGGTTGGCAGACATTTATGTCAGCCAAACTGAAGCAACTTATTGCCAACAGATGAGCTGTATTGAACAGATGTAAACACAGTAGGAGAAGTGACGGAGGCTTTTTTACAAAGTCCTGGGAGACGAAGAGTACAAGAGTTATGAGCGACGTGATGAATTCATGGATTACACCAAGAATGCACAAAGAGATCTGGAGGTGACAGGAATTTCTGCCTGTTATTGCAGGAAGCTGCATCCAGAGCTTTTTTTTTTTAAAAAAAACCCTTTTTCACAGTCACATCAGAAACATGTATTGGCTGTGGGGTTTTTGGGGTGGAAGGGCTGGAGCTGGTACGCCGTGCTGGGGGAGGGAAACCCCAGGGATGTTTGTGGACCTGGTTCCTGGGCTGTGCCTCTGCTCCCCTGCTCCTTCAGGGACATACTGGGAAGTAGAGGGAGGGCAAACCCACTGCAGAGGCAGAGCTGTGCTCTGCCACTGCTCCAATGCCTTCGTCCCTGCTCCTCCCTAGGGAGGCCAAGGTGGCCTCAGCCTCCCCGAGGGAGGAGAGGTGCCCCGAAGCTGTGGGCTGCCCCAGCCTGAGTCACCCAGCCCAGAGACGCTCCTTGGGAGGAGGTACTGAGCAAAGACATCATCGCTTGGACCAAAACACTGGATCAAATCTTTCCCAGACTATGCGGCCAGGGCGTTAGCCGTCACCACTAACACTCAGGGACACCTGCCAGCCTCTTGTTGCTGTTTTCTATAGCTCTTTCTGAGACATGAAGATTATCTCTTGCTGGGAAGATTTATTTCTTGTTTAGCAGAGGAGAAATAGTCTGGGATCGCTTGCTAATGTGGGTGTAATTACAGATCTCAGACCATTGATTTTCTCCTGTTCTTTTTCTCCTGTAAACCGTGGTTGAGGAGACTTCTGGGCTTTTGTCCTAATGGTCTTCAGCTTGTTTTAAGGTGGTGGGAGGTGTTTTGAGATGTGCAACATGTAGGTCACACCGAGGAGTGGCTCAGTGGACACTTTGGGATTAAACGTGCATGCCCTGGTGAGGGGTCAACACAGAGGACTGGTCTCATTAGTCCCTCCAGCCCTGTGCTCCTCCTGGGAGTACATAAATAAGGCACATGCATACACCAAATACTACCTTAACTGAGGGTGCATCATCTTTAAATATACTTGTATACAAAGAATGTTGCATAAACATTTGTCAGCCTTTCTCTTCTTCGGTATCTATGTAGAATAAGGGTTAATTCTTTAACCACGCTCCTGTTCTAACCACACTCTAGAATAGATTTTGAGGATCTATCTCCTGCACAAGACGACTGGGAAAAGGTCACAGCAAGCCTTAGGTTTGCCAGGTTAATGTTTTGTAACAACCACTCCAATGCTGCATTGCTTCATTATTCAAATCCTGCTGATGGTCTATCTGATGTTTTGATCAGTTGTTAATATTTAATTGTTAGTTCACTGTTTGATTTAATTCTGACTCTGATTTCGTGACTGCAGCATTCACTCCTCATTAGCATGCTACAATGCAGATCTATTTTAATTTGGTTGTTTATTCATTAGCAAGAAACCTCCCAGAAAGTACACAGAACTAATTTTTTTCTTTCAGAATTGCAACCAGTCCCTATGGCTAAAGACATTGCAGGTGAACTCAGATATTAAGGTATTTCCTTAATACCTACCTACATCCCATTCAGCAGCAGCTCGCTGGATATGACAATAGACTGACTTTGCCTTCCTGATGGCCAGTGACGGCTCACCAAGGCTCGTTGCTCAGTTGCAATTTGCAGCTGAGGCCCAACATTTAATAATCCTTTAGTGCCAACAACCTTTTAGCTTTCTTAAGATTTTCACTAACTTCCAAGGAGTATTTTTGTATCTTTGGGCATCTCAATCTTGTTGCTTCATTTTCTAAGGTATAGGCAGAGCCAGGGGCTCAGCTGAGAGCTGGGACTCTCAGGTTTCCTCCCTGTTTTACCTGCCCCGTGGTGTCTCCTTGAACTTGGGGCTCTTCATTGCCCTCTCCACTGACAGCACGCAGCTGCGTGCTGGACCTCCGGCTGGTTGCAGCTTATGGAAAATAGCAGAGTCTTATAGGTAAGCTCTTTGCTAAGTTGATTTCATGCCTTACAAATAGGTATTGATTTCCCTTTTCGAAATACGCAAGTAAGAGACAGAATAAAACAATGCCATCTGCAGTGGCTGTCCTTTTCTGCATGCAATATTTCATCCTCTCACTACCTCAGTCAACCTTGTTCATAAGGGCTCTTAATAACTCCGTCTCTAATTAGGACTCACTCTTACTGTGACCTTGTGAACTGTGACCTTGTGAACTAGACTATCTCCTACTGCATCTGCATGAATATTTTCCAAAATACGGATTTCCCTCCTTTTCACACACATTGTAATGTGATTTTTGTGTGAATTCAGTAGAGCTGAACAATTATTTTCAGTAGATAAGAATGTTACTTCAGAATTCCCTTTTCCTTACATATTGTAACATATATGAGATGTAATAAATGCACTTATCTTTGAGCGTCGTGTTTCTCTAACCCCACGTCCAAGTTTCGCCCAGAAAGGTGCTTTGCCGGGTGACCTGCTCTGACTCCTGGGAGGGAAAGCACTGCTCTCCTAGAAGGATGCACAAAAGGCAGCAGCACGAACAGGACCAGCCCCTGGGAAAGTGGGGTGTGATTTTGGAGGCTGCCCAGACCCTTGCTAGTAGTTGCAGACCCCAGACCCCGGTGCACACCTGCAGCAACACCTCTTTAACAGCTGGCAGACTTTATCCCCAGCTTCAGCGCGTCTACTTATAGCCATTTTATAAACTTTCAAAGGGCGAAAATAAAATTCACCAAGAAAGCAAGCTTTTCTCTCTCAGCTGGGGCCGGACTCCCCCACTTTGCTCTTCTGCATCTGTTAAATACTGTGGGCAAGGGATTAATGACCGAAATATTCTGTCCAAGCACTCTTACAGGGAGCAGAGGACAATTTTATCCTGATAGCTCTCAGGTCCCTGCTGTAAGATGCCTTTGAGCAAGAGGGAGCCAGACTTGTGCCATCTAGTGACCCGAGGAATGCAAGCATCTGTCCCCAGCCCCATCCTCTTCATCCCCACACAAAAGCCTTTAGCCCATAATCCTGAGTCTTCAGATGGCAAGAAAAAAAAACAGATTAATGAGCACTTTTATTATTTTCACATCTTCTGTGTGCAACCCTCCTGGCAGCCCTGACCAATCCCCTGTTATGACTCAGCTGCCTTTGGTTTTGCTCTATTTTGCCTGAGAGCCAGTTTATGACTTTATTATTCAGTTCTTGACGTGTGGAGGTGAAAGTCCAGCCGTGTGCCTCACCACGTTCCCTTTGTCTTTCGCTTCCAGATGGTCACCAAGCAATTAGTTCCTCTGCAGCGCTCCCGTTTTCCCCCTCTCAAGGCTTACTGACAAGATCCCCCACAAATACATCTGCCTTCCAGTGTTTTCTGGGTTTTTCTAGAGCAGTTTGCCATTTCTTCTCAAAGTTAGCAGGAAGTATAAGTGCGAGGATGAGTGGCAGCCAGGTCACAGCAGAACAAGTGCTTTTCCAAAGTGGAAGAGCACATCCTATTCCGAAGGTGGTGAATTATAAAGAAATCGCTCATCTTTCCTTACAACTCTGGAAACATCAGCCAAACTGCATTAACTGCCCTTATTAAGGGCTGAGCGCTTATAAAAGCAGAAGACACTAGGCAAAATGTTTGCTTTTGTAAGAATGGGAACACAGGACTGGAGAAATCTTGTCCATTCTCCTGGAGCACCTGGGAGTAAGTGGGCAGGCTGGGAGAAGCAGCTTTTGTAGGCAACAATAGGTCGGTGAGACCATCCCAAACACATTTGCAGAAGGAAGAACCCCACCTCTTTCTCCATTTTAATGATCAGGAAGCCAAGGACCAGGGCAGTGCCGACTGAGCCCCCTTTCAGGGTACTCTCCTTCCCCACCCCAAGCCAGCAGCAATGTCCATTTACGTCCGCCACCAAGCACCCCTACACGCACTCTTTTTGCAGATGGGTCCTGGTCTCCTGCAGTTTTTTGAAGTGCCCAGGGCTGCTGTCATGTTGCACAAGTACACAGGTTCTCCCATGCCAGTGAGTCCAGCTGGAGCCTAATTTTGTGACAGCCAGTAGCTTGCTTTACCATAAGCCACCCGAAGCAATTTGGATGGAATAATTTTATTCCTTTAGTGAATAAGTAAAGCACCCCAAACATGAAGCTGAACGCGCTTGAATGCACACTAGCAGCATGGAAACACAAACCTGTTTCCCACGAATGTTTCTGCAAGAGCAGCCGCCTCCTGGGCACGTTGCCGAAAGCTTCGCTTGCCCTCTGTTGGGTGGCTGGGGAAGGATTTGCTGCCTCAGTAATGAGTGCCGCTCACCGGACCTTGTGAATTAGGGATGCAGAGTGATGGAGGCATTGAAACCAGAGCAGTCCTTGCTTGTTAGCCTCTCCAGCCATTGGATTAGAAGGTGACATTCAATGAAATTAAAGGCGGCAATTTATTTAGAGCCGAGCAATTAATAAGCGGGAGACGGTAGTGTTTTATGCAGCATATAATGCAGACAACCTGTGGAGTTCACATCCACGAAGGGGTCGCTGAAGCAAATGCAGTGTGTAGGTGGGAAGGAAGTGATGGCTGATTTAGTGCCCCTAGCAGGCTACGCAAGCTGAAGTGACAAATATAATCAAATCTCATGCTTCAGGGCATAAATTGAAGGGGTTGAGTAGTGGAAGCAGTTAAGTATATAAAAGGTCTCATCCTGAGAGGTGCTGATTACCTGCAATTCTCACTAAGTTCATCCAGCAAAAGGACACTCAGGAATTGCTCGACTTCTCCGCTGGCTGAGTCTGTACTTGCTAATTTTCCTTATTAATAAACCCTGTAATATTTTAGCCTGCTGGCACAAACATTCATTTTGCTACAGCAACATTTATTTCCTTTCACACAAGAGTCAAACATTAAAGCTGCTTCTAAAATAAGATTTTATGGAGATAATTTGCGGTGGTACTGGCAGAGAATTTGTCTCTCAAAATACCCTATAATTCTTTATCTAGCGAAGGTACTTATATAGCCTCATTATGAGAATATGGGAGCACTTCATAACCTTTAGTGGATTTGTCTTCCCAGTTTTCTTTCTGAGCAAGGGAACTGGTATTAACCCCACTCTACAGGTGGGGAGCTGCTCCACAAGGCAGGCTGTGAGCTTCCATTAATCTTTCGGGATACCTAAGATGAACCCAGCTGTCCGCTTTGACTGTGAGCTCATGGCTCCACAGGCACACGGTGCATGGTAGTATGTGTGACATTTACCTTCTGCACCAAGAGGGGTCTGATTGCAGCCCCCAGCCCTTGCCACCGAGAGATCAGAGGTGGAGAAGTCAGGCAGGCTGAATCCAGCCTTCAATGACCTGCCCGTGACAAACAAAGGAAATCTTTGCTTTCATCTGGAATCTGGCTAAGGGGGAAATTCGACATCTTTCCTCAGTAATTTGAGAACTAGGCAGGTTAACACCTCCTAGGAATGGCTTAGGTACAGCTGATCCTGCTTGGGTATAAGGCAGTCTGGATGGCTTCTTGGAGTCTCTTTCCATCCTGTCCACAGTGGCCACCTCAAAGAAAATGACATTCTTTAGCCTAATAAATTTCTGTAGCTAAGCACCAAATACCTAACCCCGTAATTCTTGTCTGTGGGGAGCTTTGGCGGTGGTCCTGGGCCATTCAAAGCCTGTAGGCCTGCAATGCTAGGGCAAGAGTAGCTGGGGGCAGTCACCATGAAATTAAGAACAGCTCAAATGAGCAAACGCACTTTTTTTGTGCTCTGTAACCAGCTCCTGCTGCTGCTACTCCCCCCATAATCCCCATCTCTTGCTTTCCCTTCCCTGGCCATAAATTTGCTGCCTTTTGCACTAGACAAATCTGATATGCTGTGCTAAATATTTTAAATGTGGCAAACGATCCTTCATCGCAGAGCAGCATGATTGCATTACAATGTATTAGAACAACATGACTTTGCCAGAGGGTGTTTGTTGGCACCGTGCCGAGTGAAGGAGGCAGCCCAAGTTTGAGAAGTAACTATCAAGTAATTTATCAACATTCAGGCCTAAAACACACGGGGTTGCACCAGCTCGAGCAGCCTTAGAGAGATAAATCTGGAGGCTGAGCCAAGAAACCCCAAATAAAGACAGACCTTTGAGGGACCTTCTCGAAATCCAGAGCTCTACCAAAATGTCAAGCTGAGCTCCTGTGACAGATTCAACACATGCTTTTGGCATTTATTCTGTTGCATTTTGTCTCCCCTTTTGGGTTCCGATGAAATATGTGCTGCTTTTCAGTCTCTCGGCCAACCTGTGGAAAGGGCTGATTTGATCTCACACTGCCGTAGCACAATGGAAGATCTGCAATGAACCAAGTGGAATCACAGAAAGCCAACACGTAGCGTCTAGAGCTTGTTTTCCTTCATAATATCCTCATAGGACGGAGGCAACTCAGTTCCCCCGAGGCTGAACCGTGGGGCAGGAGAAGAGGACATCTCTGCAGTCACGCAGGGGCTCGGAGAGCCGGAGAACGGGCACTGGGGCGCTTCACTCACTGGGGAAAAAGCAGAGCCATAACCATACAGCAGACAGACGCAAAGAGCAAGTGTGGGGGTGAGAGGGGTGAGCTTGGGAGGAGCTGCCAAACCACTTGGAAACAAGAAAGGCACGGATGTAATTTTTGAAGCATGGCATCACAAAGCCTCTCACCACGAACTCCAGATATTGAGAAGTGAGAACAGAGGAATTTGGGTGGGTTTGGGGTGGGTCCTCCCTGCAGAGACACTGTGTTCATGACCACCCAGAAAGCAGACAATACCTCCTCTGGGAAAGGCTTAGTCTAATGACAGAATTACTCTTCTTGGAGGGACTGTTGTCTGGCCCTGCCTGCTGGTGCTGCTGGCAACACTCCAGGTCTGTGCTGGGTGCTACACATGGTCATTATAGCCCAGTCCTCAAAAGCCTGGGTGCTCCTGGGGGAACACTGAGGGTGGCTACTGCGATGAACGGCACCCACCAAGACAACTTTTTGACAGATGCCAGGGGTGTATCAGCCAGTCGAGCTGCCTGCTGGGGGGGCTCAAGCAGACTGGTGCAGTCTTGCCTGAGTGAGAAATGCAGGTCACGTTTTGGAAAGGGCTGCCTGACGCCACACAGTGCCTGTGGCCACATATGTCGGGCTGCTGAGTGCCCCGGCACGGAGGAGAAGGTCCCACACACCTCCAGTGTTAGCATGGCCAAGCCTTGACTAGACACCTTTGGGAGACATGGATACACAGGGACAGAGCTGAGTTCGGCTGAAGGTACGGCTGGGAAAAAGTGGATGTGGCTTGCTTAAACCCCCCAGTCCATGGTCCAAACATCCTCTCAGTCCATGGTCCGAACATCCCCCCAGAAGAAGCCTGAGCTGGGCACCCCAGAAACACAGCACCCAGCTGCAGCCTGGCTCCTGCTCAAGCCTGGCTGCCTCTTCTGGGCTAGGGATGGACCAACAGGGAGCCTGCCGGGGCCAGCGGGACCTTGCAGCAGGTATGGAGAGGACTAACCACAAAAGGCATCCGAGCTGCTGAGCGCGAAGACGGCCAGGGTGCGCCGGGGGGGGAGGCAGCTCCGCCGTTTCAGCCAGCACTGCAGGCAGCAGCAGGTCCCACAGGACAGGAGCAAGGCCAGGAAAAACAACATGAGGAACCTGGGGCAGAGGCAGCAGGGGAGGAACAGTACCATCACCATCTGCAGGCAGCACCAACAGATGGCTGCATGTCTTCAAATTAACATATTCATTAACATCTTTTGCAAATAGCCGTTAAACGTTGCGGTTTCCCCATCAGCATACTGGACATGATCAAAGTCCCCGGAAACCAATGTCTGAGTGCTCAGCGCCGAGTGCTGGCTGGAAATTCAAACATTTCTCCCCAAAATCATTCATCGGTTTTGCCCAGCTCAGTTGTCAGCGTACAGTGAGGAGGATATGGATGAATGATTCCCATTAGTCAGTAAAGACAGAACACAGGGACAGCCCAGGAGCAACGCTCTCTAGCTATCACTCTCTCTTAATGCCTTTCTCTCTATAGATCCATCAAAGAATATTATTTGCCAGTTTTTCCCTCTAAAACAGATCTGAAACTTACCACACATACCAGCTGCTAAAGTTTTCATCGCTCTGCCCAATGCACCTAACAAGGGAAAAATAAAAGGAACTTTCAGTCCAGTGTGAGGGGACAGTACCGGCTCCAACAGACATCTACAACACAAAGAAAAGCATCATCGGTAAGGAGAGGATTGAGAAGTTTTCCTCCATCGGGACAACCCTATTACAAGTTCCTCTGTGTAGATGGGAGCAGACGCAGATGATGTACGAAGCAGCGTGCAACTGGTTTGCCTTTCAACACTGGCACCCGCCACCAGCGTTTTTGCTGAAAACCCAAAGGATTGCCAGCTTCCTTTTCCTCTTTTGGAATAAAAGCTAAATGGCCCTTTCCTGGAAGCCCTCGTTCCTCTGCCGTGCCAGTGTGCCGGGCAGGAGCACGGCATCCCCGAAAGAGCCCAGGGTGGGAGCAGCTGCAGGTGAGAGAACGGAGAGCCACACTCACCTCTCGCCAAGCTCGCAGTCCGGCTCAGAGTCTGCTAACTGAAAACACACATGTAAATCAGAGAGGGCAGGTATGTGTTGGTTTTTTAAACCAGTATAATTACCGATCTCAGAGCGGGAAGCTGGAGAGGAAGAGCCGCACAGGTGCTGGCTCCTGCAGGGGTGAAAACCAGCCCTTCTCCCCGGAGACCCCACGGCTGAGCTCTCGCCTCTGCGCGTCTCTGGTCGGAGCTAGCCCGTATCAAAACCAGTGGGTGACCTCGCAGAGAGCTCCATAAATTCAACAGTTTGAAAGCTAGGCCAAGGGGAAAGCGTTTCTTTTGATGTGGAAGGGGAAAGACAAGCGCAGGGAGACGCAAGCAGGTGTCAGAGATCTGTTTACAGAACTGGGCTTTGCTATTCAGAAATGTCTGCTGAAAATGACCCGTGACTAAATTCTCAGTCTGTAGCTCATTTTCCAGTACCTAATTGTGAACGTAGCTGTAAACTGGAGCTGTTTTGACCAGACCTGTGCTGTACCCAGAATTTTCCTGTTTCTGGGTAGTAGTGGTGCATCATTCCCAGAGTCAGGTTTCACCTATTGCAAATATGTGAACCTGGAACTTGTTTTTCAGGTATATTTTCTCCTCTCCACTCAAGCAAGTTTATTTTTGCAAGCCTTGTTGATCTTACCCTCAGTTTCAGATTATCTGGGCAACAAGTAACTGGAGTGGTTCATCACTATGATTGAAGCAAATTCAATACAATTTTTGGCTGACTCGCATTAGGTGTGTTAAAACACTTGCCCAAATTTGCTATGAATATCTTCAGATCAGGTATAGAATTGCAGTAACACTGGGAAGCAGAATGAGCAAGATGGAAGAATTTAGATTTATTTCTTGCAGAAAACTGTTAGAATAGAATTTGTAAATCATTACTTTACTTTGAATTTCCTTCTGCGTATATCCAAAACATGTAGAGATTTCTGACTTTCTTTGAGCTAAACTGGAAAGCTAAGTTCTGTATTAGAAATATGAATCAAATACGTATAATTGAGATATCTCATACTACATCTTTAATTACCAGGACTTCTTTGTAAGGATTTTGTTGTGCAAAGCTTGTCTCACTGTAAACAGCAAGAAATCACCCCACAAATCTCTGTAACGTGTCTATTCCTGTGCACACACCGACTTTTGGTCCCGAGTTTCACCAGAAGTCTTTAGGTATAATAAGTCTTTCATGTAAAACATTATCTATGAGATCTCACAAGCAGTTGAAACCCAAATGAGGAGTAGAGAAAAAGACAGAAACCTCAACTCTTCCAGACATGTCCTTTTAGAACTCAGCTAATTTGCCATGTCACACATGCACCCTGGTGCAGAATATTTTAATTTTTTTTTTTTTTTTGCACTTCAACTGATTATTAGAATAACAGGTCAAAACCAGACAGCTGATTGCTGTGATTACGTGTGCCCTGAGTATTCTTCATGGCTGAATGACAACCTCTGGACTCTCTTTTATCATCCTGCAAACTTCCTCAGCAGAGCCACCTTTGTGCAGTTAAACTGCAGCAGAGTGCATCTGCTCTGAGGCAGTAACCTAGTGATGCAGCCAAACACCCACCTGTGCTGCTGAAGACCCATGCTCTTCCATTTCAATATCCATAGACAGAATAAAGGATTAAGGCAGTCACGTTTTCTCTGCATTAATTGGAATTGATGTGAACATTAAATCCTCCCCAAATTCATCAGGTCTTCAAAAAACTCTTCCCCACCCCAAATAAAAAGGGCTGATGGCTACATTCTATAAAAGTTGAAATTCCCCCCCCACAAAATCGCTAAAATCAAGCTCATCCCAGTGAAGGGTTTAGTTACCTGGAAGAAGGTTAAACACAGAACTGCAGTTCCTGTGATCCATGAAGCGAAACACAAAGCTCCAGGTCTCCGCATCACTAGCAGGAGAAACGTGGAAAGAGCTTTGTTTGCAGCAGTGTCTTACCCTCTGTAATTTGGAGCTTTTAAAACTTCTCTGCACGTTGTGCCTTCAGCCAGAGAACACGTTACCCAACGGCTTCCACGCGCTCCAGAAACTACTGCTAGCCAGGGAATGAATTTGGGTTTGCATGGACACACTCAAACAGCTGCTGAAAGTTAAAGGAACACTAGTTTAAGGTCAGCACCTTGCAGTTGTTTCGGCATTTTCACAGCTGTTCACAAATTCCTGGTGCTGAAGCTTAGTTCCATATTAACCCACGGCTGTATTTAACAGGACCAGCTACAAATAAAGAATCACCGGAGACCATATCGTGAGGCCGTGCTTTCATTGCATGTTGCCTCCAGCTGCAATTCTGGCGTTACAGAAGAAGCAGAGCTACCTCCAACCATCTCCTATGCACTGCGCCTGCCACCTCAAACGTGCACCAAGGATGAAGGAAACCCTTCCCAGCCTGAGACAACCACCACCGGCACCTCTACTGCTGTTATGCAGCTGCCAGGCCTTGGTTTGCTAGGAAAATGAGCCCCAAAAAACCACACATCCCCCGTGGTTCTTGTAAGGGATACAAAATTTCATTGCACGACATAAGGACCGATTTGGTGCTAATGGATATATCCAGACGATGTAGTTAAACAGATGTGGAAGATGGTTTGCACCATAGCTCTGATCACCTCAGAATGGACGATCCCGGTTTGTTCGGCAGTCAGTAATACATTGTCACTGAAGTTTACAGCCCGTGGCTGAAATGCACCATTAACTGTGGTTCTTCCAGGTTTAACACAAAGGGTGTTGCAGTGAATATTTTTAGCGATCACTTCAGAAGTTAAGCATTATGTTGTGATGCCATTACTTCAGTAATGATTGACACAGCGAAGCTGCTCTTGAGATATACCTCTGTGGCTTTGCTTCAACTGAAAGGTCAAGAAGTCTAACCAACTCCGATACACATACTCAACCCAGATTTGTTATTTATTGTTCAAGTTTTGCATAAACCCAGTCCAAACCCTGGTGTTCTCAAATGTTTACTTTCAGCTCACTACTAATTAAAGGCAAGGCTCTGAAACGATGCCCTCTGAGAAAGCATCTCTCATAATGGTGTTAAGTGCATGCGTTACACAATATAAATGGTCTGAACATGTTGGCATCCCAGTTCAGACCAATCCTTTCCAATTTTGTTCAACAGTAAATTGCCAAACCAATTTCTTAGCTGTTTTCTTAAAAGAAAAAGCTCCAGCAGTATAAAAATGTGCACAGCCTTGCTGGGAACCTTGTGACTCTTACAATTTCAGGCTTCAAAGAGATCATCCATCAGTGAACTAATTTCAGATTTCTTCCTCTCACAATTACTTCCCTCACGCCAGTACCCAGGGTACTTCCAATTTAGAGCTACCAAATGGATCGTCCCCAGTATTTTGGGGGGCAGGTACCACAACGAGCTCCTGGTACTGAAAAATAACACATAGCATCTGTTCTGGCTCTATTTCTAGAAGAAAAGGGAAAAAATTGAATTCTGCCACTGCTCAGCTTCCTGGCCTCAAGGCAAACTTTGAAGTTTTTTACTGTTTGGTCCCATACAGAGGTTTCAAGTGGTGGTGGCAGTTTGTGGAGCCTGTCCCTGTATTCTCAGTAATGATGACGAGAGGAGACAGAGTGGGCTAAGAGGGGGTCCACGAACAGCCCTGTCTTTTGCTTGAGGGGTGATCCCGATACTGAAAAGAGCTGCAGCTTCAGCAGGGAAACGCTACCTGTCCGGACCTGACACCGAAAGCCCAGAGGAGCTCTGCACCAAAACCCCTGGTGGGCTGCGACCCCTCCTGCCTGCTCCCTGCCTACTGTGACACTGCTGCCTTCGGGCTTTTGCAATACCAAGAGACTCATCTTCTGGGTAGCTCTGTATCCAAGGGTTATCTCCAGTCTGAGGGATTTTTCTAGGTTTTTTGCCATTCCCCCCATGAGGAGATATATGCACGCAGACATACATGAAAGGTAGTCCCTGGTCCCTCCTCCTCATCCACTTACTGATGAAAAGTTTGGTAGCTCCTACCTCCTCAATCAATTATATCCACCTCATCAGTGGTCTTGGGAGGCTGTTCTCTGATAGCTGTTAATTCATGGCCATTAGATTAAAAATCTGTTATTTCCTCGTCACCTTATGTCGTTGCTAGGTGACAAATGCATCTCCCAAGCAGCAACAGGGACTACTGCAACACAGAGCAATTCATGATTGTCCATTATCTCTTTGCTTAAAGTGCCCAGTCCTTTTGACGGAAGGAAGACGTGCAGTTCTGGCATCGTCCCAGGGGTGACTTTCAGAGTTGCCACAGAAAGCACCTCCACTGGGGGCTTGCTTTTGCTGGGCTTCGCAAGAGGCGATGCAAGACGAGAGGAATTTGGAGAAGCTGATTTAACTTGTCAAGTCTGACAGTGCCGAGGTTGGATTAGGGGTCTGAATTTCAGGACCTGAGATTGTTCTTGTATGTATGTGCACTGGAAGTGGTGGCCTTTGCTTGCTTGAGTGTCATACAATAATTTTCAGTCATGCTTTTGGTTTGAGACAAAATTTCAGGGAACATCCTGGGGACCTCTGGATTTTGATGAGAGTAGGAGAGAATTCACTGGCAAACAGGAGCCTGCACGGAGGCCCTGGCAGCTCATAAGCACAGCTAGCAACTTAAACCTGTATAGAGCTCTCCTTCAGAGCATTTGATGGCTGCTGGGTATGACTTTTGGGAAAGCAATCACCTTGCTAAGCTCTGACCAGCCTCCCAGTAGAGTCCAGATTGGCACTGTGAAAGACTTTTCCAGAAAGAAAGCAGGGAAGGAGAGAGGCAGGAGGAGAAGTGGGACAGGTACAGGAAAGGACATGTGACAGGATGGAGAATGCAGAGAGACGTGATGCGGGAGACAAGGAAAGGCAGGGCAGCCCTGCTCTCTACATTAAGGTCAACTGACAAGAGTTAATTAAGGATGTGTTGGCTTTTTTATTTTGCAGTGTTTTCACATCACCACCACAATGAATTTTTCCTCCAGCCCAAGTCCACTGGGAGCTCTTCCCTTCTCCACTTCGCCGCTGTAGCTGGCTCAGTCTTTGCTTTTACAGCTGCATCCTCAGCATCTGGGCTCAGCCAGGCTGCGATCACCCCGGCTGCTATCATCCCTCCCAGCCTGTCCCGGGAAGACTCAGGACAAGTAAATTGAGTTTAGCCGAAGAGCGAGGTAACAGGGAGGATTGAGGATTGAGCATTGCCCCTCTGCAACAGGAGAGCTAAAGCAGCTTTGATCTCTTGCTCGCAAAATGAAAGTTGCAAGAAGATGCTTGCTCCCGACAAACACACCGAGATTAATAGATCCAGCGCTGGGGAGAGCTATTTAAGCTAATGGCCAGTGCTGGCATGGGAACAAATGGGAGCAAACTGGCCATGAATAAATTGAGGCTGGAAATGCAAAGAAGGTTCACCCCATCCGGAGCAGTGAGATTGTGCAGCATCTTGTCCGTGGGAGGAATGTGGGCACAAAACCAAACGGCTCCTGGGACGGAAGTCATCGAGCGCCCACAGGGGATGTAACCGCTTCAACGGGACTTGCTGACCCAGGGAGTCCTTTCCCACCCCAGGGAAACCACCCCAGTCGGTCCTTAGACCCTCAAACCCGTCCGCACGCACAGGAGTCAGCCAGCACAGCCCCGGGCTTGTGTGAGCAAGGAAGGATGAACTCTTTAAAACAAGCCTTGGTAGAGCTGGCACAGCCTGTTGTCTTTCAAAGGGATTATAACTAGTTGCTGCTCACTGATGAATACGGCCCTTTGTGAGCCTGTGCGGGGGACGTGCTGCACAGGGGGAAGGAAAGACTCCGGGCACTGATTTAAATGAGTGCAAACAAGGATGACATTGTTCTGCTGCATCCTCCCCAGGAGCAAGGCTTTGCAGGTCACCCTCAGATCTGAGGCAACTGCAGCTACCTCCCTTGTTTTGGATGGTCCAGAGCACCGTGTTGTTTGTCTTGGTGTATCAGGAGGAAAAATCCCGCAGAGAATGGCATCAGTGAAGCCTTTTGCCTGGCAGAAAGCTAAAGGAAAAGGAATCCCCTTTTAGGTTAGTTATTTGTAAAAGGGATTTCCTTTATATGTGCGTGCATATCCCAGACTGACATCTATAGAAATCTGTCTTCACTACAGAGGTGCTCATGGAGACCTCAAATCCTTAAATCACACATTCACAGGACGTCAAAATTTTAAAACTATCCAAAGTATGAAGTCCACTGAACTGTTGTGAGAAATCGCTGTGAATTGTCCAAATACCCCTGTTCCAATCCTATAATGAACACCTGAAACAGGTACTGCAACAACTAAAATATTGACCATACATGAAAGGATTTAGGCAGGAGCTTTCTTGGTCTGGAATTCACAGGGGGAAGAAACTTTGAGAAGTGCACCTTTCCAGCTAGTATCTTGTGTATGCCGATGCTCTGGTACCAACTCTGCTCTCACCATTAAAACCAGAAAACAGCATGCAGTGTTTTATGGACAGCTGTGTTGTGGTGGGGCAATGGGAAGCTGAAAGAATTTAGAGAAGTGATTTGGTGTGTGTCCTGTCAGCCTCCCCTCCCAGCTGAGTTTTGTTTTGAAAACCTAAGTTGGATCCTAAAAAGAGAGTAAGTGCCAAACTAACAGGATTTGGGCTAAACCTAGCAGTTGTTTGGGTTTGTGGGAGAATTCAGAGCTCAGAATTACATTTTTAAGGTCTACTGCACCTGAGGAATAAATGGTAGTTTGGCTTCTCTTATTTCTGCCTCGGACATTAGGACTTGAGAAAATTTCCAGCTCTGTCACCGACTTCCCACATAGCCACAAACTTCTGTGTACCACAGCCCACCTGGAGAAATGGTGTAAGAGACCTTTTTATCTCACAAGCTCTCCAGACAGGCTCTGTACCTTCCACAGAGCACGTCAGAAATCAGTTCAAAGGGCTGGATAACCCTCAAGACTTGAGGAACAGAAAAGCAGAATTAAGGATAAAGCTGATAAAATTAAAAGGAGCTTGAATAAAGAGAAAGATGAAGTATACCAGAAATACAGTCAAAGTAATCACCAGCAGAAATTTTCCCCTTTGGTTTTTTAATGTGAAAGTGAAGCTGATTACAACTACTTGAATCCTGAAGTCTGCTGCTGGTTCTTCATGTTGAAACCGGTCCTCTTACTTTTAATCAGTTAAAATTGTATGTGTATTTCAATCATTAGAAATTATATTTGGGTTTTAATTCTTTTTCTTAATTTCTCTGCTTTTTCCGTTACTCTGTTGCCAGGAGCTAAGAAATTACAGTTAAAAAATTAAATGTCTTTTGTATTTTAATCCCTGTAATTTACTTAGCTGCTGGATGTAAAAAGACAAAAGGAGAATAAATTGCTTGAAAGCTGATAGAGGCTTCATTTTCCCCTGCCTTTGAGTTACTGATATCACATTGGACACCACATGGGAGGTTTTGGCTGAGAAATTAGCATGAGAATATCTGGCACATCCTGAAACACATTTTCAAGTCAATTTTCCAGGCAGAACCACTTAGCAGCGAATGCTGAAATACATCACGCTGCGGGTCATTATCAGCTGGTACGTGCACTTCTTAGCCAAGAAACCCCCCAGTCCGGGGGTTCGCTCTGGAAGAAGGGCCATATGGGCACAGGGACATATACATGTCTCTTGGTGCCTCCAGCAACACCCAGACCCTGGGCACCAAAGGCTCGATGTGCTGTGCCCTTAAGTGAAGACACTTGCTGGCATTTCAGCCTAAAGCTTTCCCAGATTTTCCAAATACCTAGTGACTGCTGCCACAGTTGATTGCTTATAGCTTTACCATGCATCCTGAACACGTGCCCGTTGCCCTTTATTGGCTTATTTTGAATTGCTGGGGGCCTCAGGTGCAACCTGTCCCCTAGTACCCACAGCCCACCTGGGGTCCAGGCAGGGAAAAGCAGTGATTTCAGATCCTTATTTCTTGCAGGCACTCAGCTCAGGACAGGCTGCAGCTAAATGCCTGCACATCCAGAATTAGGGAAGGCTCACATCGGCGCTTGCGGATTCAAGAAACACAGTAACAGTGGGCTGCTCTCTAAAGTTCCTCCTGTGAGAGGTGAAAACGGTCTGCCTGGTAACATGGCGAGTTGATGCTTGGGGGGAGATGCTGTGTACTCACCTGTCTTGTGCTCCCAAAACATACTGCAGCAGTGTTGGTGGGATCAGGGTAGGGATGAGATGATGAGGCTCCTCTGGGTTTGCTCCCCCTCTACATCAGCTTCTAGTCACTGCCGCCCTCCAGCCACCCAGCTCGGCTCACCTCCTCTCCAGGCTGGTGCCAGGGTGAGAAATGCTGGTTTAGAAGACCAGATGGAGAGCTCGCATCTTCCTCCCTGCTCTCCAGGAGTTTGCTGCATGTATAAACAGACAGAGAGAGAGAAGGGGGATTCTTCCAGGGCAGGCAGGGATTGCAAATAAGACCACACAAGAGGCATGCTTAGCATAGCCCTTTCTCCCCCTCAACTTGCAAATCCCCCACCAGCTTTACTATTTCACTTAATCTCCCAGTTTTATATCTTCCCTGGTAATGTGTCTGAAGAACGCACTCCTGTTTTTAAATTCAACACATTCAAACAGCCAGGCTCTTACACACTTCTTGCTTTTAACCTGTCCCTTAAAACTCACCTTTTGATTTCCCCACTGACTCCAGCTGCTGCTCCCTCAATTTCCCTCTGGCCAAGCAGCATCTTCCCAGCAATATGAATCTTCCCAAGCTCACCTCCCCTCCCCAGAGGTCTGGCTCAAATTCACCAGAAAGCCTTAGCTTGCCCTGAAGCAGGTTTTTATAATCCCCCATCTCCCACAGGCCTTTGCAGATCTGGAAGCAAAAAGTGCAAACACTCAGAGCTAACTTTAAATCAGGTGAGGGTGATTGCATAGGGCCTATTCAGTAGGAGGGGAAAATACTATCTCCCCCCTTTGCACTGATGATAATCTCTCTCTTTTAGGGTGAACAAACTCCAACTGGCTACTTTTGTGAACTCGTTCCTTGTATTTGCTGTTGATTTTTTTTGTGCTGTAATAGCACTTAGGTGTGCTAGGGGCTGTATAAATGTAAGACTCCTGATACATATGGATGTCAGAGAAGTGACATTCTTCCCAATTCCACCTGGACAGCAATCAGCATTAGATATGGGTCTATTTTTCAGACATCCCTGTTCTTCTGCACCCCCTCTCCCCAAGTCTCTCCAGTGTGCCACAGACAGATTAGCCCTAATCCTATGAGAGAAGAAGAAAATACTTAGCTTATATTGCTTTTTGGGATGCTTGGGCACAGTGTTTGAGTGACTGAACAGTCTTCCAGGGATTTGGCTGAGCTGGGGCTGGAACTCAGGAGTGCTGAGGTTCAGCTGTGTTGTGTTATCATAGCTTGCGCACCTAAAACGTATGCTTGGGGAAGGCTTTCCACAGGAACATCCTTGGAGCAACAGAGCAACACCAGAATGAACACTGAAATTCACAGCTCAGACACCCACCTCATCTCCTGTGCACAGACCTCGTCTTCCTTGAGGTTCTCATCCATTCTCCCATGCTCTCCTTGCTCACACAAGCTCTGGTGTCAGGGACAGAAAGAAGGGGTGGAATCCTGCAAGAGGCAGAGTTCCTGCTGCCTGCAGGCAGGATGGACGGTGCTGGGTCATCCTCGGGACGAAACCCGGGCAGTGCGCTCCTGCCAGGGAGGATGTTGCATCAGGGACCCAACACTGCACTGGCTGCAGCCAGTGTGAGCAGAGTGGGCCCTGAATGGAGCACAACCATCTGTGAATTTACTATTCCTTCTCAAATGCTAATTAGTTATTTACATAAAACTTTGGAACATTTTAATTAGTTTCGTTAATTTAGAATTCACAGAAAGAGAGCTATAAAAGTCTATTATATGGGACGCTTATTCAAATGAAGCTTGAAATGGCACATGGCGATGTACTCACAAATCTCCTGCCAACACAGCGAGAAAAAAAGAGAGGGTGGCCAGGCTTTGAGAAAGGCAGCGGGGAGATTGGCATTCCTCCTGCACTGGGTAGAGCTGAGAAGCTGGTCCTGGTTTGGGAGATGGTCCTTTCCCACTTGAGGTCTCAGCTTAATAGCCCCAGACTCGCATTGTCCCAACGTCATTGTATTTGGTGTGTCCTCCTCCTTAGGGAAGCAATAACGCTTTCTCTTCTACTGGTCAGCTATTTTTCCTAAACGTGTAGGAAGTCACTATTATGTTCGAGATGATTTGAGATGATTCAAATCAGACTAAAAATGGGCAGAAGTTTGTGAAGCCACAGGAATGAGACAGATGGACATCAGTCCATCCATCATATGATCATGCTGCCCTGTTTCTTTAGGAGATTAGGTGATGAAAACAAATGCACCTCCAGTACAGACATGCCAGGTGGGCTATAAGCTCCCCTTGGACTGCTTCCCAAGTCTTTGCCATTCAGCTCAAGCCCTGGCGTGGGCACCACAAGGCAGCAGACCTCTCTCCTGCTCTGTGCAGGCTGTGAAGGCAACCGTCTGCATGCCCAGACATCATTCCCTTGCCATCACGTCTGCCGTTACTGCCTGCACTGGCAATAAAGGCAATGTGTGCTGGTCCTGCCTCAGCCGGACCTTTATTCTCAAGGCAGGTGGAGAAGCACTTTCTTTCATCAAGTTCTTCCTTTCCCCGGCACCAAATTCAATTAAAGCAAAGCCGCCTGTATGTGGCTAGACTGATAACACTGTAAATCCATCTGTCTCAAGTTGTTACAGAATCTAAATTACACCATCACCATTAATCCCAAGATATAGAAATGCCCAAGCAGCTATATAAAATAACAGACACTCTGCCCTAAGATTTCATCTGGCAAGGAAAATTGTTTTCTGTACAAAATACAGCACACGTTACCTCTTGAGGTTAAAGACTTGTTTCAATAAATCTAGAATCATCCCAAGTATACTTTACTTGGAAACCATCTTCCTTGCAGGAAGGTAAGTTCCAGCATCACACCCAGTTGTGATAGAGCTGCTGTCTGCCTGAAGAGCTGGAGGACAGCATGGAGCGAGGGAAATGCAATGCCAAATCCAAAACATTACCAACAGAATTTATGGGTGGTGAAACTAAAAGCGAGACAGAGCCACAAACTCTTCTTTGCTCCACAACAAAACTCCTGTTCTCTTGGGGCTCACAAGAAGTCTAGGAATATTTTTATGTCATTTTCTAAAAATCAACAGAACAGCAGGAACATTGCACTGAAAGAGATCCACTCCACTAAAACCAACGGGTCAGTTGCATTTCTTGTACTTCTTTGATGACCCACAGTCTGGTGTTTTGCAGGCTGTCGGGCAAATAATGCTAGAAAGACTGTGTTTTCAAACCAGAAAGAAGGTTTTGGCTGCATAGACTCCATGGGCGTCTATTACTCTGCACACATACTGGAAAATGTAAGTCATTGTTCATAGCAGAGAAAGATCACAGAGGTCTGTCATGAGAGGCAAGAGGTGAGTATCAGGAGCAAATCATCTGTTCATTAGTGGGTCCTTTATGGGTTACACTTGCAGGTCCTGCTATAAAGCCTGTTAAGAAGGGGAGTGGAGAACATGTTATAAAGTTCAGCTCTATGCTCTCTGGGAAAACACTTAAGGGTGGACTAGTTCACCTGGAAGTGGCATAACTAACCTGGAGGTGACTCCTTCCATCTGTAATGTCTTTGGCTTCAGGGCAAATGATTGGGGCATGGCTCAAGACTGTGCAAACCCATGGGAGTAGATGTGTTGATTTGCTGGAGGCCAGCATGGGATTGCTGTTTCAGTCTTTATCAAAGATGAAGAGCCTGAAGATACTTTGAGAATCACTGCCACCATCAAGGCAAATTGGAAATATTCTCTGGGCAAGAATTTTCTTGATACCAACAACAGAAGAAAAATGAAGTTAGAAGGCACTGGCAGCCAACTGGCAGGTAGTTCATGGGTGTCAAATCCTTTAATCCAACATTTTAAAGCCCATCAAAAGATTTTACAGCCAGTATATAAATGCCCCATGAAATACAAGGCTGCTGGAAATTATTGAGGACAAGAGCCAAGCACAATTCAGAAAGAAATTGGACATCAGCATGGAAAAGGAGAATTTGCAGAATAATGAAGTGGTTTTTTGGAAAGCTTTTCCATTCTGATGCATAAACTAGATTCACGCTAACTGAGGTGCAGAAGAAACATAACTCATAATTACTCTCATACTTTCCTCTGGCCATTGTGGGAGGCAGGACACCAGAACTGTGCTCAGCAGAGCAATCCCTATTTCCAATGTTGGGCTCTCGCTGTTTATTCAGAGCTCGCCCATTGACCCATCTTCCTGTCACAAACTGATTAAGTGCACATGTCAGAGGGACTGCCTGCAATATAAAGCAATCAGTGAAAAGGAAAAGGGAACTGGAGGGTATAAAACAAGTAGCTTTTTACTAGTGACTTCACTGTGAAGGAGCTGGAAGTCACGGCAGGGCGGTGGCACATGCCAGGATAGTCCAGAGGAAAGCCATGGGAATGGTTGGGGAGCTCAGCCCAGAAAAAGCACCTGCAGCCCTGGGTTGGCCTGAGAGTTGATCTCCTTCTCCAGGTATCCAAAGGCAGGCTGCCAGGGTGGGCTTGGGAAGGCAGGCACAGCATCACCTCATCATGCACACACGGTCCACCCTAAACCTCTCCTACCATCCCCATCCCTTGCTGGTCTCTCTCTGCATTGCCCTACATGAAACCCTCTGGAAGACCATCTCGTAGAGGCAGGGGCACACCGCCTGGCCCCCGGGAGCGGAGGGAGCAGGCCTTCTCTCATCACCAAAAAAGAATAGGCTTGATCTCAAACTATTCCACATGCTGGATTCAAATTGTGGTTTTAATTAAACTGAGGAGGAAAGGACAGAGAAGGAATGATAAAACAGGGTTTGGGGTCTCAAGGCTTTGGTTTTGTTTTGCTTACAAGTTCGGTATGTCATGAGTGAAGAGAAGTGGAACAGCATGGCAGAAACCGGTGCTGGAGAGTGTTGGTCCACAGCATCCGCTCCAGGGGCATTAGGAAACGACGTCCCAGTGCCCAACGGCTGGCCACTGCTGTGAACAACAGCCTTGCCACCTCCCAGGCTGGCCAGACTCCCCAGAGCTGCAGCCAGGATGAGAGGAAGAGCTTTAATGAAGGGGTAGATCTTTCTTCACCAACTGGGAAGGGTGAGTAGATCTAACTTTACACTTCATCAGAAAACAGTTTTGCAAAGCTTGTGTACTCAGGTGATGAAGAATTGCACTTGGCAGATAGCAAATGCACATCCCATCCCGTAAATCTTCCCTAAAAGGGCATCACAAATTAATCACTCTGCTGGAGTTCTTCATTTTTTTTAGAGCATCATTCATCAATTTAATTTAACATTACTTCAGTTGCTAAGGAGCCATGACTGGGAACCTGCACCAAACAGGTTTGAACACTAATGCCTGGTCATCTAATTGGAAAATATTCAAAAAGTCAAGCTGAAGTCTACCCTCTCCAGCCACACTGCACACAGAGACATGGAAATGTTCCCTATTATATATAATAACACTACTTATTAGTCAAGACTTGTAATTGTTGGAGAGAATAGCAAAATCACAAAGGGTTCAATAAAAGTGACGCGCAAATTAATCTCATTATGCTTGAAATTGAACTGCTTTCCATGCTCCTGGCAGAGATACCTCAAGGATACCAAAATTGCCCCTGTCTCTGTATTGCAGCTCATATCATGATCTTTCTGCTTGACGCATTAATGAAGTAAGTCTCCATCATGCCAGTGATGGGAAGGGGGATGTTTGCTTAGTGATGTGTGAAATGATGAATAAAACTTCAGGAAATTTTTTGGGGAGAGGGCAGTGAGGGGAGAGCTTTATTACATTATTGGGTCACCATCGACTCCAGAAATCCAGAAATTTTGCACATCTTTCAAATAATGAGCATCAAACGGGGGGAAAAAAAGGAAGGTTCAGTGCTGGTTCAAATTTCTGCACATCGAAAAATGTACCTTCATTTCAATTAAATCTTGACCTATTGTTAATCAAAAGAGCCCTCTGTGTCTTGCTACCTCAGAAGACTGGCATTGCCAGCAGGATGCTGAAATCTCAGGTCCCGGCTCCCTGGGGAGCGATGGAGACTTTCCTGGGGGCAGCACGGTGCCGGTGCAGCACACGGGCAGCTCTGCCTCTGCGGGGAATGTGGACTGCATCCCACACGTGTCCGAGCCCCCCTCCTCACTGCCATCACTGCAGGGGACTGTTAAGCAGACACAAGGAATGAAATGACTTATCTGCTGCTGTACAGCAGGTGTCAGATGTGCCAGCAACTGGAACCACGAGAATGAATCAGGCCCTCCATCTCCCAGCCCACGCACGGCAGAGGTTGGGGCATTGCACTGAAGCCCACCGTGGGGTTAGAAAAAGGGACCTGAGCTGTCACTGAAGGAGACAAGACAGAGAGACAGGTCAGTAATTTTTCTAGAAGAGTATTTTCAAAGAAAAAGATGGAGCGGTGTTTTGAATAAGCTCCTGCGACATAAATAATACATATACAAGCAATATAATATCTATATACAGACATACAGACATACACACATGCATTATGAAGAGCTCTGCTTTACTCTCTAATTCCCTTGGGAATTAGAAAATCACAGCTGAAAGCATTCGTTTGTATGCAGAGATACACAGAATTTTCTGTTTTTTACTAAGATAATACTCTTTGGCAAAAAACACCCCCAAATTAACGTAGAGCATAGTCAATAATTTTTTCTAAAAAAATAGCAAAAGAGATATTTTCAAAAACTAAGGGGAAAAAAAAGCCAATTGATATTTATTTTTGCAATTTCCTAAGTTATAATTTTATAACACTATTCTTAAGACCTGACCAACTCAACCCCTGCATAAGGCTTCTAAAAAGCCGACTGTGTATTGCACCAGGAGTGGTTTGGCACATGAAACGGGGGTGGGGGCAACTCACCAGAAAAAAGTCAAAACTCCCTGAATTTGTTTTTCTGTGGGCTTAGACCAATGCTTCCACTTTTTTGATGCATCTTCAAAGCCAAAAAATTCCCAGTTCTCCCCGGCATGCTCATGTGTCTATCTGGGCAGGTGGACCTCGAGCCAGCAGCTCCGCTTGCTCCTGCCATTCCCTGCTCTCACCACTGGTCATGGTGGACACAGGCAGTTCCACTTTTGCCCCCGGCACTTCCACTCGTGCGTTGCATCTTCAAACCACAAGGCACGAATCCTTGAAGTGATACTATTTGATCTGATCTTGCATAATCTGCTGAGCGTATGAAAACCTGGAAGACCGGAATGACGTCAACCAGCACAATGAGTTTGATGACACTGACTCATTTAAAAAAAAAAAAAAAAAAATTAAAAATTAAATGTTTTCCCTGGGCATTGGGAGGATGAGATGCTCCCTAACACTTGAAGTGACTTTCAACCAATATTTCCTGCAATTTTCCTGGCCTTTTGCAGCATTCCCCTGACTTTATTTCTGATCTTAAACGCTGAAGATTTAATCAATCATTGCTCCACCTGCTCTTGGAATCAAAGCAGTTCAAAGCACTCGTATTTACTGAATGGCAGTAGGTCACAGTGATGAAGTAGCTGTGCTTGTATCTTTAATCCACTGTTTATTACAAAGCAACATAAGATAGAGCTGTCTTTGCCTGGCAGCATTTTACCACTAAAGCCCCAGACGCTGTACCAAAGCGCAACGATGGGAGGAGAGGACTGATCTGCCACATTTCTCTAGGCTAATCTTAAAGGTTAATGGAAAGAGGACAACAGATTCCTTGTGAATTGTTGCTCTGCATATTAAATCTTTTTTGTTGTGTTGAATGCAAGGCTGGGGTATTCCTTATTTTGTTCCAGAATCTAGCAGTAGTCGATTTTACCCATAGAGCCACCAAATTTTATCTACCTCACGCCTGGAGAGTTGTTTCAGGAAGAGATGACAGATGCTACCAGCAATAACAAAAGCACATGCCCTATGGATATATAACTGAAAGGCAAAGGACTCACCTTGCTGCTCCCAGAAGTACAAGAACACCTGGATGCAGCGGGAGAGAAAAACAGAGAGCTGCTCTCTGGGGATTTGCAGCAGCCCCTTTCCTCTGCTGGCAGGCACGGCAGGAGGCCTGCGGCATCCACCAGCACCACGCTGGGTGCACATACTGCTGCTTTCGGCAAGTCTCTAGCAATCCACCTTGCTTGGGTTTTCACGGTCTAGAACAAGCCCCAGCGAGGACTCAGGCGACGGTCGTTCCAGCAGCCCCGTTCCACAGAGCCGCAAAACTTCACGGTGCCAAACACTCCCTGGTTAGGGCTCATCAGGAGCTAAACTAACGATAACATCTGTCATAAGTACTTTCAGGAATGACAAAACTTCACCCTGCATTGCAGATGTCGAGTTGGCTGTGCCTCGCTGTTTGTAAACACACGCTCAATATTTTGAACAAATAATTCTTAAATCTCAGCCTCTTCTCTTCAGGATATTCCCCAGTGATGTTTTGTGCTTCACATTGAAAGAAACTGATTCTTTGTTCAACAAACAAAATGTTTGCCAGAATAGCATATTAAGAAAAAAAAAACCAACCTTGCCCCTCTACCACCGGGCAGGACCCGGCTTTCCTGGCCCACGGAAGGGACCCTGCTGCTGCTCAGCCCTCCGCGCGCCAGGCAGGAACGCCCCCGAGCCCTCCTCGCTGTGCGCTCCCCACTGGCATCGCCAGCAAACGCTGCAAGAGTCATCATCCCTGAGGTAGCCCTGGCCCCTGGGGACTGGACCTGAGATACAGAGAGCAGAGGTGCCTGCTCAGAGTCACTCAGAGCCCAAAACACATGAATTCTTTCACTAGCAGATGCAACGTCTCTCAGCTGGTTTGCCTTGAACATCTGGAACATTTCTTCTGCCTGGGCAAGTAATCAAATAGGTGTTACCCTCGCTATATGTAAAAGAGCACTTAAGCTTGTCCTTAATTTGTAGGATAGTATTTAAGGTTAAATTCATGTTTAAACAACATGCTGTTTTTTTTCTTTTAATTAAGATTTATACAGGTTCCCATCTGTAGACTAAGCGATGAAGTCCTAATGAGCAGAGAGCCTAATTATGATCATTCCGTAATTGAAATAACGGTGTGCCTCAGAATAAGACTATTATGTTGCCAGATAACGGACTAATGAGCTCCAAAGAAGGACTAACAAAGGTCTGTAAAAGCAGTTCTTATGAGGACAGGCCTACTTGCAAACACCTCCGTGTAGTATTCAAACATGTATAATGTGATATACAGCACAACATGTCCGAAGATGTATATCAAGGTGTTGGTAATGGCTGAAGTTCAAGGGCACGCCTAAAAGCAATAGACTTATTAATGCAGGATAGAAGAAAATAAGCCAGAGAAGGCTGCATGAAGTGATGTACGAGACAGATTAAAAGTATAAAAAGGGAAGTCAGTGGGAGTCAACACCGGGAAAACAATCAACATCTACCACAGCATTGGTCACATTGGCTGAAACCAGCTCCCTCCACACTCTGATTGATGAAATACACTTGAATCCGATATTTTTTCTTGCCTAAATGACCAGCTCTAATCACGAGCTCCACACATTGCCACTTTCTTCATCGTTCAGCTGGTCAGGAAAGAAAAGATAATTACAGAATGTTTGTTTAGTAATTGTCTGGTTCTATTTTGGAGTTTGCTTCTGGTGCTAACGAATGCGACTCCATTATGTCATTTATCATGTGAACAGTCAGGTTGAGGAACATTTTAAATCAGGAACTATTTTGGTTTGCATGAGAAATAACCCCACAGAACAACTGACAGCATGTGTGAGCAGAAAAATTCCATGCCTGAAAATGATAGGTTAGGTGACTTCAGCGGATAAAAACCTTAAGGAAATCTCTTTCCACCAGCAGAGCAGAATGTTCATGGGAAGGGAAGAGTTGCAGCCCCATATTTATCCTCACGAGGAAGTCCAGACTGCAAGTTATTCAACCAGCTTGCTAGGAGACTTTTGTTTTCTGTCACCTTTCCTACTATCCCCCATTGCAAGGGAGAACTTTTATTTAGAACTTGCTAAAATTTACACTCTAAACCTCACTTAAGTACAGATGAAATAGGCTGTAATTATATCTCAGGTGTGGCAAGAACAGGAAAGTGTAGCTAAGGGGAGGCACCAGCCAGGCATTACACAGAGATACATCCGGAAAGTGATGGGGAATCATGGCTCATGTCCAAACAACTCCCTCCCCATAAAACCACGTTTGCATCAGAAACATTAAATTCCGCGTGTTATGCTGTAGCAACAGGTACACGACGTTTTCCTGACTTAATATGGCCCAACGCAATGCACTTCTCCATTAGGGTGGGATCTCACACTCATCCCCTGTCCTATGGACGGGCACCATTCTTGGTGAAGCCAAACATGGTGATTTGGGCTTAGCTGAGAGAAAGGCGGCTGGGAGCACACAGCCACGTGAGAACAAACTGGAAATTTCCTCTAAGGGTATTTTCAACCTCAAAATAATTTGCTAAGTGATTGCACAACTGTGGGTTGAGAAACCTGTCTGAAGTGATTGGTCAAAGAAAAACCATCCATTTAATAGGGTGCCCTCCCAGTAACAGTGGAACAGAAGTTGTTTGACTATACTTTGGGTACTATCTTGAAGACCGAGGTGACTAATAATAGCAGCGCCTTTTTTTCCAGAAATATGAAAGTCATAAAAATGATGGTTTAGAGGGACAAAAACTATTTATAAACTGAAGAAGAATTCAGTGAAGAGTTTTGACTAAAAAGGAGTGGAGGGGAGAATTTTAATGTGCTTGAAATAGAAGTCGAATCTTAAAGAAAAAAATGCAATTTAAAGTATTTTAAATGGTTTTTAAAAAAGTTGAGTGGCTCGAATATGAAAGGACACCTTTTGTTTCAGATCAGATGAAGATTTTAGGTTTACCAGGATGAGCAACCTTGCTTTGAGATGTCCTCTAACTTCAGCCTTCTGAGGACAGGCAGAGGGCTTCAGTTCACCCAGGATCTTTCATCCATGCTATACACAGAGAAATAATAATGTAGAGAAATTTAACTGAAAAAATAATAAAAGTTCCCAGGAGCACTGACTTCCATCATAGGGTTTAATTGTTCATTTCCTTTTGGCCAATTACTCTCTTCAGAAGTTTCTCTGGCATATTACGAAGACTAAGTGTTAAACCTGGGACGTCGTTTAACTTGCAGCCTGTCGAGCACATCTTTACATCGCTGGTTAACGACTTGTGAACTTCATTGTCAGATGCTGCTTTGCGACTTTGCTTCTCCCAGTTGATGGCTCTCTGCCACGAGCCGAGCAACTGCCGGGGTTCGAGGGTGCCTCTCGCCCTTGTGAAATTCAAGTTCATTCTTTTTCTGCTCCCCTCGCTTTCTCCTTGCAAATTTATGACTTGCTAACAAATGTGTTGCTCTTGATTCCCTCCTCTTCAGTGATCTTTAAGATCTCTCATTTCATAAGGAAGAGGCAGGTGGGTGATCTGCTTCCAAAAAAAAAAAAAAAAGAGTTTCCATAAGCATGGCTTGTGTGTTAAGGCTGCCTATACATCTACCCAATTTCCGTTGACTTAATTCAGTCTTTTTTTGTCAAATTACATAGCAGTAATTAACTGCCCTAACCAAAGTGTTTTCCCCAAGGTGCCCACATTCCTGTGAGAGCTGTAGGTTGTTGTACCCACACACACAGGCAGCATCCTTCCATCATTCTTTGTACAAATTGAATACTTCCTCTGCTGATCTTTACAGCTGTTCTCTGAATACCATCCGCAATTAATGAAATATTCCTGTGGCTCACCCATTCCTTCAAAAACCTTTGTCCAAGCTTGCAAGGAGGCTAATAACATTTATTGCACCTTTGCAAATTTTGGGTCAATCCCTCTTCCTGCTACAGGAGAGAAAATAGCCTTAAGGGCTTCTGATTTTGCCTTGAAGATAGATGTGGAAACCCAGGACTAGAAGATACCAGGAGCATCCCTGAGTCCTGCCCTCTGCTTTCACAGAGCTCATGATGACATTTATAATCATACCGATTTCCACATAAAAATTGATCGATCTGTTAGGCTATTTTACCCTGCCTGCATCTGCCAGGAGGCTGCTCCAGAAATTCTCCTCCCTGGTGCTTCAGGAGGTAAGGGTAAAGGAGTGGGGTGGGCCTTTAGCAGAAGCCACCCGCGCCCAAGCAGCACCTTTGCTGTGACAGAGCGCCGGCAAGGCCAGCACGTCCCCCGGCTCCTGCCACCCGAGCTGGACCACTGCAGCTGCACAGGGCTGCATTGCGCTCACCCGGCACCCGGGAAATCAATAGCAGTCGGGGAGGGAGGAATTACAGCACGTTCCCAGTAATTGTGCAGATGCAAATTTATTGCTCCAAAGTCGTCTCTAATGTAAATCCAGTGAGGTCAATGGAGGCAGAGCAAACCCGGCCATTCTGCTTTGTCTGTTATGCTCATTTTTATAATGATGGATCGCAGCTCTTGAGAGAACGGAACTTTCCGATGCCTGGAAACACACTAACCTGGGAAATAAGCTGCAAGGGTGCCACGAATCACTGCTTGTGCGGATGGGTATTCTGCCTAACCACAGCGCTCAACATTGCCAAAAACCTCCACCAGCGTGAACTGATACAGCTCCCTCAGCGCAGCGCTGATTAACAGGAGCAGAGGGTCCTGCCCTTTGATAAAAACACACCAGCCTGTTACGGAGGAATTCCCGATTTTGGCAAGAAACAGCATCTCCCTACATCAAGGCCTTGCTAACCTGCAGCTGCCCTCTCCGGGGATTGCGTAAGGTTTTCTGCAGTTTCTTGAGTTTGCTCCTAAAATCTTCTGTTGCCTGCGTAACCTTTCTAAGAGTTACACAAAAGGATTATTTTCCTTAAGAAATCCTTAACTTATGCACAGATAAACCGAGAGTCTAAAGGTTA
Source organism: Charadrius vociferus (assembly GCF_000708025.1). NCBI lineage: Eukaryota > Metazoa > Chordata > Aves > Charadriiformes > Charadriidae > Charadrius > Charadrius vociferus. Next base: position 2,691,194 of record NW_009647955.1, read on the forward strand.
ATGTTGCTTCATCACTGCTGAAGTGAAATCAAAGATTTAAAAGGCCATTCTGCAGAATGATCTTGCATTTTTAGGGGAAAAAGTAAACTGTTATTGATTATAATAATAAGCTTTTGGAATGTGCTAATGGAATTTTTTTCATTCAACAGACCTGATGTTCTCTTTTTTCCATAACCATTGCAGTTCATCATCAGACAGATACTCAGAGAAGCTGGGTTTTGTTCAGAAAAAAAGACTCTTGAAAAGACTATTAAATCATCGCAACATCTGTATAAACTTATGTCAAGACAGGGACAACTTTTACAGTTAGGTAGGATGATGTAGTAAGGCTTTTTCCTGCTTTCTTAAGATCTTTTAATTGGCTCCATTTACCCAGGAAAGACAGTGTGTCACTTCACGCCTTTTCCCTTTTGCAATGGTGTCAGTGAACCATCAGCCAGAGAAGCAAAGTGTCTGAAAACAACTCCAGAGAACACTCCACGTAGAAGTCCCCAGCAGTAGGGAATTGCCGAGATGACCACGGCTGTATTCCCACTATCTAGCTTTATTAATCTGCTGACAGCCTGACGCTTCTCGCTGGCATCAGCGAGCAAGCGAGCTACGCTGCAGCTAATTAACGCCCAGGCTTGATGCTTTCTTCAAAGGCCGTTTGAGACAGATGCTGGTCTTGCCCAACTGAAACGCCGACCCAGTTTGAGTGTCCCTGCAAACCCCACGGTCAGGCAATTTATACAAATTCGGTATGTTCGAATGCATTGTGCAGAAGGATGTTCAGGCATCCTAAACACAAACCGTGTCCAACATGCGTGTACTTGTGGGTCAGATACCTGCCAAAAGTTGAAGCCTTTAGCAGGATGGGAAGCTATTGCTCTCTAGCGCTGATTTGAAATGGTTTCAGCTTTTATGAAACACTGACTCATAGGACTGGAAAATATCTCCGGCCTTAGGCTGTATCAAAACATTTGTGACAGAGATTTGAATGGACTTAGGTGCAAGTCATATAAGGTCAAGTTTCCATTTGAGAAGTGTTTGCATTAGCAGTCCTACCACCACGGTAACGCAGAGGAAGAGACACTAACGATATTTAGCACATGCACATGGACAACAGCTATTTGCTACATCCTCAGGAATAAACGTAGATGAACTCCTAACGAAGCTGTGCTGCCAATGCCTCCTCACTGTGCTGGGTTTTTATAGAGGTTCAAACAACACAACTCACTGGGGAGCGAGATGATTTGAAATCTAGTTTGGACATAGTCGATGTGGCAAAGAATACACGATCTGTGTTAGTCAAGCTCACCTGACACAGATACAATTGCAACTCCTCGTGCATCTTGGTGACTGAGCAGTGTGCCCCTGTCTGAAAGCCACGTGCGGCTGCACAGCCAGGCACAGGATCCTCGCTGGAAAATGGTCTCAGCAGAAAATATTCAGCCCTTACATCCGTGTGCGGGTAACCTCATCTTCCTTGACAGAAGCAGATGGGAGGTCCATGTGCTGCTGTGTTAGAAACGTCTGTCATTCTCCCGTTTATTCTATGTCCTGTATCTTAGGTTATCAGGCGTGCTCTTCTCAATGCCAGTTAAAACGTAGGTGTAAAACACAGAAGGCACGTTCATTTATAACTACACAGACTATAATTATATGTAGTCTAGGGCTTATTTCCTGAACTAGGAAGGAAGAAAAATGGGTTAGGTGGGTGTGAGTAAAGTAACAAGCAGGAACATGTCTTTTAGAGGTTATGAAACCACCTTGATCTCCCAGTATCAGAAACACTGGCTAAGAACAAACAAATCGGGAAACTGCGTGCAGGCTGAGAGTTGGGACAAATACAAGAGAATTGGGAACTGACAAGGGAATAGTAGCAAGCTTCTGATCCAGCCTGGGAACTTACCATTGCAAGCAAAAATGGAGGAGAAATATGCGGTCACCACTACAGCTTAGTTGCAGAAAGATAAATGCGATCTTGGGATTAGCAGGTGAGATATTTCAGTGAGAAACGGGGACTTTAATGTCATTGTATGAAGTATCAGTGAGACCTCCTCCCGTTTAATATTATAAGTACTTTTGGTCATCCATATGCACTTTAAGATTAATTGAAACCAGAGCAGATGGAGGGAAGAGGTCTGAGGTGAATTGAGAGTCATTTAGGAAGAAGATTGAAAAGCCAGTCCTGTGTAGCTCAGGGGAAAAAGGAGGCAAGAGCCATCTCCATAGAGACAAATACCTGAGGAAGGAGCGGTGAGCAGAACAGCTACCGAAATGAGAGCCGATGCTGGTGCCAGAACATGTGGGAATAAACTGGTGATGGAAATGAAATAAAGGCTACTGACCACCAGAGACACGGACAGTCTAGGAGAATCTCCCCGAGGGAGAAAACACAAACTTGTTTTAAGTTGGAGCATGGTCCTTTCGTGAAAAGAACCATAAACAGCGTTGTGCTGGACATGGCAGAGAACTGGGCTGTACGATCCAGGCTCCTCCTGTGCTTCTAGCTCTGAATTGCCTAACGGGAACAGAACAGCAGCGAACCAAGGCCTTTGGCCACTTGTTACTGGAGATCTGTGGAATATTTTCGCAGCAGTCGAAATGCCAGCAACTCCAGTGTCCTGGCTGAACACCAACACATTCCTCTGCTATTTAAGTCCCCCCCGTGGTTTCTCTTAGTAATGCTACTCTTTGCTCCCTGCCCAAAAATCGTGGCACAATGCTGCTTTTTTTGTGCTTAAAAAATGTTTTCTATTTACTGAATTGCTCTTCAAACTGTAGTATAATTCACTCTAGGGTGTAACTGTGTTGCATTTTAACCTACACAGAAATAGCATGTGCAAGTGTGGAGAGAGGATGGGAGAAAAAAAATAGCAATACAAAAATAATCCTTATGACAGCACTGAGCCCAAGTGAGCAATATTACCCTTATTTTACAGTAGGGAATCGCTGGTTCTTTTCGTCTGTAAGAAAAAAAAGAGTTTGAAACCTTTCCCATGAAAATGCAATAAGCAGGTGTGGTTTGGGGCTTTGCTATCAGCTGTAGCCTTAAAACAATCTCTGGAAACTTGGTCTTGAACGTTAATTCATGAGCCTTTCAATGAAGTCTAAAGTTGAATTCTGGCTTTCCGTCAAAATGAGAGAAAATTAATGACACTGGCCTAAAGACCCTAATTTGCAGTGGCAGGCTAGGATTTTGGAACGGTATGAACTTCCCAGGGTGTATGTGTCAATGACTGTTAACCTGCATTACCAGTATTGCAACAGCGCCTGGATCCTCCCAGACAAGAATAATGACATGTCCTATCCCAGATCTGTATCTACGGATGGCAGATATTACGTAGAACAAGGTATCATTATTATTATTATTATTAAATTCTTGTAACAATCACCGGAGCTGCTGAGCTACTCCCACAGCTGCATTAAATATCACGACTAAAATATGCAATCCTTTTGTTATTTCATCTTCTATGAGAAAAGTGGACTGTCGTGTTTCAACAGCAGATTTTAAGCACACATTTCTGTAAGTATGTTGGAAAATACAGCTCACAAAATGCGCCTTGCTATTCCAGTTTTGCCTATATTCAGTAATGCAGCTGAGTATATGGATACCTAAAGTAGGTCCAGACAAGAGAGCTTGGATCCTGGAGCTGTGCTGGTAGCATGGAGCGAGACATGGACTGATCTGCCCTAAGAGTGGGGTAAATTAGTCTACACGGAGCTCTGCCTTGACATGTTACTTTAATACTTGGATGGATTTGGGTTAGAGATGGCTTGAGTAGAGCTGACTCTAAGCACAAGCCAAGTAGGCAGATTTTCAAGGGCATTCACCACCAGGACACTAAAGCTGCTGAGATAATAACTTTCTGCCTAATTTTGCTGTGCCAGAGCCCTGGGATGGGAAGGGGAGAGAGGTGCAGGAGGCAAAGCTATTCCTGCCAGAGCAGCAGGAACAGCGCTGGTCTCCCATTGCAGCTCCTTCACACCCTGTGGCACAGCCAGGCCACAGCTGCTCTTCCTCGGGGTGGGAGGGAACTTCAGGTGTGCCCACCTTGAGGAGCTGAGGTGGGCTGATGAGGACAAGGACCCTCTTTCCCAGCAGCAGCGTGGGAAGATGGGGAGATGTGTGCTAGCGGTGGCTGTGAGAAGTTGCACCAGGTGCCTCACTCTCCAGGACAGGTTTGTTGCAGAAGAGCTTCATGGGCTGGAGTGAAATTTGGTCTCCTAGATATCCTGGAGCCACCTCCTGGGGATAGTAACTGAAATATTGAATGCGGTCCAAGGGTTGTAACCAGTAGTGCTAAGAAGTGCTGCAGCACCTTGAACCGACAGGAGTTTCCTTAGCACAAAAGGCTTTGTGTCCAGACACACCGCTTCGCTGTCAGGCTGCCAAGAGGTGACAAAAGCATGAATAAGGCCAGCTCACTCACTGCCAGGATGGAAGAGTCTCCTGGCCAACCTGAGAGGAGAGCAAGCTTTCCCCCCTGACCAGGGCAAGGGCACTCCTGCACCAGGGTCTGCACTGATTACCGCTGGCCGCATTCTCCAGGAGAAGGTGCCAGCCCAAATTTCTGCAGAATCTTCTTCCGCTCCTCAGGCTTCCCTGTCATTTCCCTGGGAGTCAGGCTCTTCATCCATCACCAAATTGGGCCTCACGCGGGCTGCATCCCTGGCACCGACACAGCAAAAAGGTGCTGCTTCTCCGGGACGAGGTGACATCGCAGCGCCTGGGGTGCCGCCCAGTGCTTTTGCCAATGCGCCCGTCCCCCCCCCAGCACACCGCGGGGTGGGGGAGAAAGGGAAACTCTACTTTCCTGGGGGGCGAGCCACCCGCAGAGAGCCGGAGGGGCTGCAGCAGCATTGTGGCTGGCTCCGAAGGCTCCACATGTCCCCTCGGCCACCCGGGGGATGGGGTGATGACTTTGGGCAGCCTCCTACTCCCCCTCCCCAGCAGCTCCCAGCCGGCAGGACAGATCAGGCCAGGAGAGGGAGCCGGGGGCCCCCGCCTCCCCGCCGCA
>NW_009647955.1:2696894-2711833 GCF_000708025.1 Charadrius vociferus
GGTTCCGCAGCCGCGCTGGCCGCGCCGCCGGTACCCGAGACGCGGAGCCGGTGTGCTTCGATTCCCTCCTTCGGGCCGGGGAAATTGGGATGTCCCTGGTTAGGGCGCTACAGGCACTGACGAACGCAACTTTAATTTTCATCCGCATTGCAAACGCGGGAGCCTCCGGTACCTGTTCCCGTCTGCTGTCAAACAGATCTTGGAAACAGAAGGGGCAGGGGAAGGGGTCGGACTTCAGCTGCAGCAGGAAAATAAAGTGGAAGAGGCACGTCCAAGAAAAGAGCCTGAAAGCGATTAGATGCTGGCAGCAAGGTGCCTTTTGTCGGGTGGTTTGTTGGGGAGAGATGCCCCCATACGCGAAGCGTTTTGGGGGGGTATCTGGATAGAAACTGGATGGTGGGAATGCTTTTTCTGAAAAGGAAGGGGCAAAGGGGGAAGAGGTGGTCAGGGCTCCAGTGCTTCAGGTGGCCCTTTTCTGTGCCGGTGTCACTTCCCTTCGTTAGCGCGGCAGTGCTTGTTCCTCAGCCTGGGCTGGTTTCTCCGAGTGTGTCTGTACGGTACTTGGCACAAGGGGATCCTGATCTCAGGGCCGTAGGATGTCACTGTAAACTGGATTATAAATACACTCTCACATGCACACTGTCTCTTCCCATGCTAGCCTTTGCTTTGTGAATAACTGGTTATAATGCTTGGGCAAAATTCTGTTTTTCTTTACAGATCTTATTTTCCTATAAAATGATGGCTTTTGTTCCATCCGTTTAGTTTTGTTGTCCTAGGAAAGGCTTTTTACTTCTGGATTTGGGAGATTGCAGCAGGCTCCTTATCTTTTTTTAAAAAAATATTTGCTGTGTAATTAAAAAATACTATTTTCCTGACACTCCATTTTTAACTGTGGCCCCTCTTGGGTAAGCAGAACTGTCACTGAACTTACGCTTCCACATGCAGAAGGATTGTGGGGTATTATTTATTAACTGTGCTGTGGAGAGTCCATATCTCATAACTTAGAGGGCAATTTATAACAGGTTGCTTTTGGCAGCTCCAGAAGATTTACTTGCTGTCTTGTGTTCCTTGCAGGAAAAGCCTCTCCTGTTTGCATGGAGGGCATTGCTCCAGCCCAGGGGCTTTCTGGTGGGAGGGCTCGGTGCTGGGAAGGGTCCCGCTTTCTGCCTCCGTTGCCTGCCTGTGGTAAGCAGGGGAGGGCAAGCGGAGAGGATGAAGCTTTAACACCCAGATACTCTCCTTCCCTGGAAGTAGGTATGGAGTTGTTGCTGTCACTGGCAACACCTTCTCTGTAGGAGCAGTTAAGGATGTGGGATAATGAGGGATGTGGAGAGTAAGGCTGCGAGGACTTGGGGTGGTGGAAGCATGCAGGGCACCGAAATGATGACGAAACATTAAGCTGGAAAAGGGGGAGCTGCTGCATGGAGGTGGAGCTGGGAGCTGTGGGGTGAGAGGTGATGGTTCTAATGCAATGCCTCTGTGCAAGGCAGAGGGCAGGTCTGCATGCACACAGCACTGTGACTTTCTTTCCATGTCTCTGGATGTAGCTTGAATTCAAACTGTCTATAGGAAGAGCTGTGTTTGCCCATGTCTGCCCATGCCTGGTCCTTCCAGAATCTCTGAAGGAAAGCTTGTGTCTTAACACCTCTGCGCTCTCTCCTTCCAGGCCTCTGGGGCTCTGCACAGGTATCCTGCATCTGAGCATTAGCTGGTGTGCAGCCGGGATGTGTACTGTGCTGGTCCAGGCTTGAGCAGGCTCATACCCTGGGTCAGGTAGCACTACCCCAAAGCAGCTGGCAGGAACACATAGGTAAGAGAGACTTCGGAGGGTTGGGAGAGCAGTGTGGCAGCAGGTTGGATGGTGCTTGGATACATGGAGTTATGGGAAATGCCTCCTTGCTGGCCCCGGTGCTGTGATTTTTAAGCTCTGAAATATGCATATAGGAAGGAGGAGGCAGAGAGAGTTTGTCCCACCCCTGTTCCTTCAAGACCTGCGTGTGCCAGATGCCAGCGCTAGGGAAGAAGCATTTCACTCCTTCAGAATAAGAGGCCAGAACATGTTCTTTTATTCTTTCTTCTCTCTTATTGTTATGTTTGGATTTTTAGATTGGTTATTTTGGCAGGCATATGATTCCTGTTTCTTTCCCCATCTGTCCCGGGTCCCCCACTGTTGTCAAATGTCCTCCCATTTCAGCAAGACTCTGATTTGTGAAGCCACAAAAGATATCCCTTGCAGCTGGCGGGGTGGGAGAGGAGGTGTCCCAGCTTGGCTCTTGGAGCACAGGTTGCATCGGCAAGGTGGACAGTTAGGAAGACTATAACCGGCATGTGAATGCGTTCGCGTATCTGTGAGCATCCGTGCTGTCCGGTCTTCCTTTTCATCATACAGCAACAGGGAATGCTTTGGGAATAAAAATAGATATATGGAAAAGCCTATAGAAGCTGAAATCTGTGAACAGCGCCACGTTATCCGGGAACTGGAACACTTTCTGCAGTGGAGCTCGCAGTTCAGACATTGCCTGCTCTCCTCTTGCCTCCCCTGCCTTTCTCTTGACACAGCTGCTGGATGTCACTGCTCCCGTAAGCAGAGCCAAGAGCCACCTCCTCTGTGCTGGATGCAGCCCGGGCGGCAGCATCTCTGTACTGGGAAGGGGGTGAGAGCTGATGCTCCTCCAGCTGCGTGAGGCGGGCTGGATGCAGAGCAGAAGGAAGGCAAAGCTGTCTGTCACGACTGCCATGCTTGAGCTGACCCCCCTCCTCTGGCGTCAGCTCTGCAGCCTAGGTGGGACTCGGGGGCCCACGCTCAGGTGGGGCTCTTTCCTTCTGCGGTTTGTAACTGCTTTGTTCTGCTCTGCCATCAGCAAAATGCGTGGCTGAGATTTGGTCACCGCTAAACTGGTACAAAACACCTTCTTCTTTTGGGAGGTATTTTAGGATTTCTCCCCCCCACCCCTCCCCAGTGTTTTCGCAAAGCAGAAGGCTAATCTCACGTTTCTCAGCCACAGTTTTGTTACGTGTAGGGCTTTCGCATGCGACTGAGCCACATGTACGCTTGGAGAAAGCGCAAAAAGGAAACTGATTTGGGGAAATTATTTCAAATGGTGCCTATGCTTTTGGGATTTTTTGACCTTAGCCAGTGCGCTTGCAACCTTCAACCTCGGAGGTCCCAATGAGACACATGCACAGATCACGATATTCATAACTTCAGTGTCTTATATGACAGAAAGTAAAATACAGGAACAGGAATGTACAAGCATACGTGTTTTGTTATAGGGTTCCTTAAAAATACTTGCTGGTAAAACAGGATTTCTACTACAAGCGAAGAATCATATCTTTTGTCACTCCTCTGTTAATTTATCAACTCTGTTTCATCAAATGGGGACTGTATCCCCAGGAATTCCTCTGACACAGGTTTCCCCTGAGTCCGGATGATTATCCAATTACAATTTTAAGAAAATTACAGCAAGGATAACTGGCTAAAGATAGAAGTCTCAGAGAGTGTTTGGAAAAGAGAAGGAAAGAGAGTGAGAGAGCTTCACTTTCTCGTGTGGGTAAAATGCAGAGAATTATACCAGTTCTTCAACTTTTGTGGGGAGTGCAGTCACGATCCCTGGTGTCGGGGCTGGACCTGCTTGCTTTCCTTCCTTCTTTCTTTCCTTCTGTTCTCTCTCTCTTTTGTTATGTGCCAATTCCATATTTCAGAGAATATCTCGAGTTGGAAGGGACCCATAAGGATCATCAAGTCCAGCTCCCTAAATATTTATATGAAAAACGTTGATTCTTAGGGAGTCTTTTTAGATTTACGCGTGTGAACAAAAAGGGACAGTTAAAAGCTCTGTTTGGGGCAGAGAATAAGAGATTGCCGTGAATCCCGGGCTGTCAGAGGATGGTAGGTGGCTCCTTCTCCTGGGAACACCAGGGAGGTGCCAGAGAGCCATCACCTTGGCAGTCCCCCCCAGAGCGGAGGCCCCGGGCACAAGCTGGGAGCTCTGCGTTACAGCCTGGAAGTACCATGGGAAAAGGTGGGTTATTAGGTTGGCGTGAGGCTGCTCGGGCGGTTTTGTTGTGCAACTGAAAGGCGAAGATACAACATGAATCACGCACTTGCACAAATACTTCAGAAGCCTCTTCAGCTTTACTAAGCCGAGGTGTTACTGGAATTAGAAGAGGACTTTAAAAAAGAAAAAGGAAGTTTTAATACCTCTGTGTGTCTTTATACTAGGAAAGCTGCTGTGTGTGGGGTTTGTTTTGTTTGTTTTGTTTTTTTTTTTTCCCCCCTCCCAGTTTTGCTTAATCCCTTGCATGACTGGAATAAGTGTAATGGAATATCTCGACTCTCTTAGGCCCGATCCTGTCCACTCGTAGGGATGGGATATTTTTGGATGTTCGGAGGATGATTCTTATATAGTCGATCAACTTGTGTGTACAGGCTTGCAAAACTGTGACCTAAATGTTTATCCTTAGTGCTGACAGGATGCTGTGGAGCTCTTTAACTATGTATTTATAACAATTATGCTGCTTGGCGAGAAAGATGTGACGTTTTCTTCTCAGAGGGATTTTTTGCCTTTTTTTGCCTTTTTCTGCCTGTGATTTGTGGTTATAGTTGCCTTTCTTTATCACTTTACCTTTTGTCCTAGATGTAAATAAAGAGCTAATTACGGTTAATCTCAATGCAAGGGAATGAAATTTTTAAAGAGTGAAAAATAACTCCCATCTGTTAGATTTTTCAGTGGCATTTTGGGGTTTGCCTCCTACTCGGAAGGAAGCCAAAACTTATCTTGCTCAATTTAAAGTTTTCCTTGCAATATTTAAACTGGATTTTTAATCATTTAAAAAACAAACAGAAAGGGAAATAGCTGTTCAAATTATGTTTGGCCATGTTCTTAATTTGCTGCTTGCTAAAACCTGAACAGCTCTGTCATATTCCTACTGAAATGAGTTGAAATCCCACTACCAAATTCTATAGGAACAGGTTTGAGACCTTATTCTGGAAAAGCATCTATTTTTCATAGTAGTATATTGCATTTCTGTGTTTCCTGCCTGCTGGGGCTTCACGTGCCCAGCCAATCAGCCCCAAAATTACTTGTTCCAAGGGAACTGCTTCTTAAGTAGTTACTATTTAAGACAGGCTCAAACCCCAAGTTTTCCATGGTGGGTACGTGGTACATTTAGCCCCATCAGCTCCACTGACTGCTGAGCTCAGGGAATTAATCTATACTTTGCAGTCATATGTTATCTTTCATCTCAGCATCTCTGAGCACTTCAGAGACATTGAGATGCACAGCTGTGGTGTGAGGTGGGGAGAGGCGGCTCTAAAAGCGGCTGGGGAAACAGAGGCACAGATTTCAGCAACCTCTACTAATGCGCTCAGTTTAGGGGACAGCCCTTTATAAGCTCTCTGGTGCCCGATTACCAGGGAGGCACTACAATTTTTCATGTGCTACAATTGGTGATTGATGCCTCTGTAGGTTTCGCGTAGATTACCCAGAAACTCATATTGGTACCTGAAACTAGTTGACTGTTTTAAAATCTTCAATCTTAGAGACTTTCTGGAGCATAGTAAACAGCAGTGGCAGGAGCCCAAATTTCTAGGTTTTTTTTTTCTGAGCTTAGTCTATTGCGAAAAGCAAATCTCATGAGGAACCACAATTAAAAACCCTCACCTCCATCCCACCATAGTAGCATCCAGAGCCCTACCTGCCTAAGTCTATCAGCAATCTGTTGATTCAAAGCTCAGGGATCTGTAGAAAATACTTATTCTGACAGTAACAGTCGTACAAATTCACTCTAATACAAATAATTGGATTTGTTCTGTTGAGAAATAGCTGCCTCCCCCCTCTGCCTTCAAGCACGGACAACTCCCAGCCCTTGTTTATAAGGAGGAATCTGGATAACGGGAGGAGGATGTGTGCGTTGCTGCCCAGCGTGATAATGTTGGCAGGCTGTGAAGGGCTTGTAGGACACCCAACATCTTTGAATGAGCACAGATGTGCTGCTGGATCCCAAAATGTGTTGCTCTAGCAAATTGTTCTGGTTGCAGTTGAGCCGGACAGGGCTGATGTGTTGGGGTGACTGAAAGATGTGGCAAAACTCAGACTCCACTGGAGTAACATCCCCATGGACGGGGTTGTCTTTCCCCCTCAACCATTTTCCTGCAAAAATAGCCGCAGCGTCAGTGCATTTACCTTTCTCCACCTTCCTTGTTCTCTCTCATGTTGCTATGTGGACTTTAGGGAGACTTAGTTTAATTCTGGCTCCTTAGGAGGTTGCACACACCCAGACACCCCTAACTCGAGGCCACGGCGAGGTGGAAATGCTTTTCTCCAGGTTTACTGTGTCCTTCTTCCCTTGCACAGGGCAGCTGCACCTCAGCATTTCAGCCCTGCTGAACAGCCCTGGGTTGTGGCTACCCAGGAAGGCAATGTTTTCCCCTTTCTAAGCTTTTTTTTTCTTCACCCCGCCTTGTCTTCCGGGTGCAGTGATGCTGTAGTTGACAAGAAGTGTCAAAAGAGCAGGAGGGAAACTCAACCCAACTTTCCAAAGACTCTCAGCGATTGCGTCCTCTCCACGCAAGGAGGTGGGCCAGCCCAGGGCGAGGGTCACTGCACATTTGGGAATATGAAGGCATCCACTTCCTGGCATTGAAAGTGCTCAGAAATGAAAATTTGGGAGACTTTTCAGATTTTTGGCCCTTTGCAGGAGGGTTTTAACACATAGCGGTATTTCCTCCAGTCGCTGCTCCTTGTAGCCTTTGGAAATGTCAGCAGCGCATATATTGCCTTTTGTTTGTCATTCAGCGGGAGAAATGAATTCATTGCCCTCATGAGATCAATCATATTCTCCCCAAATAATTAATATTGATGACAATCACAGCATACTGCTGCCTGCAGCTCCCTTGCAGCCTTCCCACTGTGCAGGTGCTCTGGGTCACAGAGCAGACCTTCTCATAGGAGACTCCTGGACTTGAAAATTCAGGGTGCCGTTGTTTGAAGGTTGAATTTAGAGCTGCACTGATGGGGTCAGCGCAGGCAGAGCCCGAGCACGTTCCCTGTGATGGCGCAACCTCATATTTGCAGAAGGAAATGTTAGAGACATGGGGGAGCAAATGTGATGCACGTGGCATGGGAAGGATTGTCTCATTCTGTATCTCTTTTCCTCCTTTGTTTCTGTCGGTGCCCGGGTTTTCCTAGTCCCCTTTGCAGGGAGAAGCTGTAGCGTGCTGACCAGGGAGGGGCGCGCAGGCAGAAGAAAGTTGCTGTGGACCTCACCAGGAAGACCAGGTGGGTGGGATGGGAAAGTGGAGGCTCATGGAAGAGCTGGAAGGAACTTCGGAGAAGTGCCTGTAAGTGGGGTGTTGTCCTGGGAGAGGCGAGCGGCTCCTGGGCTTTGCCGTTCCTTTTTCTGTTGCTTTAGATTCTGCCATGGATTGATGCACATAGCACACTTACAGAGCAGCCTGTCCGAGCTGGAGGAGAGGGAAAGAAGCATCTTCACATCTTATTCTTGTTTGCTTTTTTTTCTTATAAGGCTAAATGCAATGAAATTACCATGATTAATATAAGTGGCAGATGTGGAAACACTGTGGGCCAAACCTGACAAAGAAAAACTCAGCTGACTTGCTTTTACCCTTAATACGTTGCTCATCCTGGGGTACCTGGAGTCACCTGAGGAAATCCTCCTCTTACACCACAGGGAGGGTTGGAGATCAGGTCTTCGCCACCGGCAGCAGCACAGGTAAACTTGCTGGTGGTGCTGGAGACATTGCAGTCTGCCTGGGGATTTTGTGGCTGTGGCACAGTGAAAGAGATACTTGGAAAGGTGAGTGAAATGCAGTGGTGTTGTGCTCTGGAGCATGGTGATGCTTGGTGGCTTTCTGCCTGCTGTCCCTCTCTGGGGGGAACAAGAAGGGGAAGATGTTGGCTGAACGAAGAGCAGCCATCCTGGGAATCCGGTCTGCGAGCACTGAGGGCTATAAGGAGAGGAGGTGAAGTGAAAGAGCAGGTGTGTAGCTGGCAGCAAGGGCTTGAACTTAAGAAAAGAAGTTCTTGCAGCATTTTGTGAGACTGAGAGCCTGTTGCAGCTGGTGCTGAGCTGCGCTGGGTGCAGCCCCTGTTGTGATGGTGGGGCTGTGCTGTGGGGCTGTGTCCAGCTGGGCTTGTGAGGAGGTGCCTCTCCTGGGAAAGCTGCTCTGGGGTTCGGCAGTCCCAGGCTGGTCCTGTGAAAGGCAGTAAGCTGAGCTGATAAACCTGCTCAAGTCTGCATCGTGTTCTCTGGATTTGGAGACTTGGGCTGAGCTACCTTGGGGTCGCTGCTGTGCAGTCTGTTGCACAATGTGGATGTGCTGCTATGTCCACAGGGACAGTGGAATAACCTCTTAGGGAAGGCAGTGGAGTTGCTTACATCTACAAGCCATTAAAAAGGTCAGGAGGCAGAACGTATAAATTAAATGCTCATTCTCAGATGTCTCCAGGTGCTCCATGAGAGCTAATCAGGACTCTTCCCGTGAGGGAGGAACCTCACTCAGGATTCCTTAAGTCTCCTCAGGTCTTTGTGCTATGTTGGTTGCTGATTTCTTTTTTTTTTTCTTTTTTTTTTTTTTTTCCTGTGCAAAGATTAGTTTGTCAGTTTATTTTCCGGTAGCGCGATACGTGGGTATTTCTTAGAGCTCTCCTTTCACTGTAACATCACCGTCCAAAATAGAAGCATTGTGTCTGGCTTCATGGAAGGTCTCAGCTCTCTTTGAAGCTCTGTTGGAAGCTTTTCATTCCCTGGCTATTCAGACTTAAAAAATAGACTATCTTGGCTGGATACCTTTTGCTTGAGCACAGAAGTGCTCTTGTAGATTGGTGTTTGAACTGCTCGGTGGCCAGCGTGTATGCATTTGTAATCCGTGCTGTTTGATTTCGTAGCTGTGGCTCTACCTGCCCCTCCTCAGCTCCACTCCACAGATCTCTCGGTGGTAGTCCCAGCTGTTTATTTGTCTTGTCCAGGTGTGCATATATTTTGGAGAGGTGACGGATTATTGAGCTAGTTTATTTTAAATGTATGAAATGCAGCGTGCTCTGCCTGCTAAACAGCTGCCGGAGTATAATCGGTGGCACCCTGGGCTCCAGCAGATCTGTAGCGTTTGTGCTTTGTCAAAGCCCTGAGAGGACCCCAGGAGGACTGGAAAGGGAAAGAAGGGATGGTGATTTTCTTCAGATATATTTTCAAGCCCCCCCCCTATCTCTCCATGTGTCTAGATTGCACTGTTTTTTTTTTTTTTTCCCCTTTTCTCTTGAGAGGGGGAAAAACAGCTTCTTCCTCTGAATCCTGATTATTAGTGTTAAATCTGTTGAGCCAAAAGGGCGCCAGGAGATGGTATCTAAATGCCAATAGCGGATCACAAATTCCCTGCCTGGCAATTGCCTCCGTGTCCCAAACATTAGCGCTGGTGGAGGCAAATCTTGCACGACCAAGGAAGCTCCCAGAAATGACTCACTGCTAACGAACGTCTCCCCGTTTTCTTCCCCTGAGCCTCTGAGCTGGAGCTGGGGCTGCCGCCTGCTCTGCCCATGGCAGCTCTTGGTGCTCTTTGAAGGTCAGCCCTGCTCCTGCGGTTTCTGCTGCTGTGTTCAAGGAGAACTGGCTTGGGACCACCTCCCGGGCTGACATACTGCTGAGTTTGTTCATCCCCATGTTGGGGATTTAGTAAAAAGTAATCATTAAAAAGCCAGCAGACTGCAGCCCTTGGCCTGGATGTGCAGTGGGAGAGGCAGCGGTGGGTGACAGGCAATGGAGCCACCTTGGATGCCTGGTGTCATGTCCTCAGCTGGCAAAGGGCTGGCTGGGCCACTGACCAAGAAGATTGTTTCCAGATTTTTCTTCATTTTTCTTTTTCTCCCCTCTTCTGGGTACTTGGTAGATGTGGGTGAGAGCTGTCTGTGAGCACTGTAGCTCCCCAGCGCCAAAACCCAGTGCTTTTAGGTCTGGGTCCTGTGTGATGGTGGCCAGCTCTGGTCAAAGAAGACAGAATATGCTTTGTGCTAGTGACATGGGAGACCTCTCACTGGGACAGCTTTCCATATGACAACTGTTAGTTTGGGTTTTTTCCTTCCCCCCCCCCCCCAATGCTGTGATTCTAGCTGGTGGAAAAAAAATTCAGTCTGATCAAATCTAATTTTTTCCTTTGGTCCTGATGATATAAATTGCTTTTATAACAGAAACGTTTCAGAACAAAATCCTTTCAGCCCACTCTGTTGTCAGGCACGCCATAGCCTGGTGAGTGCAGCTACCCCAGGAAAAGTGGGACTTCAGCATCGGTCTCGCAGGTCCCTGCAAGGGATGTCACCGTTAGATGTGCTGATGGGGTCATGCTGACCGCTCCGCGGTATCCCTGACCGTGGGCCAGGCTTCAGCCCCGGCTCAACCCCGCTGAAACGTGCCTGGCGGTTGGGGAGCTGCTGCCAGGAGAAATTGGGCTCCCTGCCCTGAGGAGAGGTGCGAATGTTTTTTCCGAGGACAGCGTTGGTCAGTGTGCCCGCGTCTGAAGTGATGAGCGTGGTGTAGCATGCACAGGAGCAGGGAAGATGCTCTGAGTTGTTATACCGTTCATCATCAAATTGCTGTGGGTTTCCTCTCCTGTTCTGTCCCTGGAAGCTGTCTGGGAAGGAAAATTTTAACAAACGTGCTAATTCCTCCTGGGGAGAAAAAGTTGGACTTCCGAAACCTGTCGCCTGTCTTTTTGCCCACGTCTCTAGTGTAACGTTGGGTTGCTCAGGAGGGCTGTCCGTGGGACCGGCCAGCTCGCTGCAGGGGTGGCGCTGCTTGGGGCAGGGACACCAGTGGACGCACTGATGCCACAGCAAAGGGCGGTGCGGTGCCCAAATGGCCTGCGGAGGAGAGGCAGGGTTGGAGAGACGCTGCGCAAAGCCCAGCTAAGTGGCACCCAGATGGTTTATGCTACAGTAATTCTCCCCTTTGTCTGACTTACTCCTGCACATACTGAAAAGCAAAAGCGTTTTCCTGGAGGGCTGAAGGGCCTTTTCCCACTTTCCATTAGTATTTCTGCTATTACTTTTCTGCAGCTGCTTTTGCAGGCTGCCCTTTGTCTGCCTTTTGGATTCTTTGAATTTACTCGGGCTGTACATCTATTTTCCCCCGTAAGAAAACCCCGCAAACTCATCGAGGAGCCTACTCCGATGCCGCTGCATCGCGCGATGGTGCAGCCACCCAGGGCTGGTGGGCACGCAGCGAGGTGGGAGCAGAGGAGCTGTGCCCCTCTCCCGAGCACCAGCCCCGCTCAGCAGCCCATCAGCCCCAAGTTCCACCAGGCATTGAAGCAAAGCATTTCCTCAGCTAGCCCGCCCTGCTTTTTGCTAGCCTTCCTGTATCTGCGCCCCTTTTCCCGGGGCCAGTCCTGCGCGCTCAGATGGCTTTTGACTCAGAGAGGCTGAGGACAGAATCACAGAAAGAAAATAACATGTAAAACCTGCTCTGGCCGGTGTTATTTTTTCCTTCTTTCTGAAACTGCTTCATTTTAAATGCCCTTTCAGCCAGAGCACTTAGTGGCAAAGTTTTGAAGGGTCCTTTTGTTCTGTGTGCTGTAGTATGACTTCTCAGTGAAAAGCGAAAAACCTGTCAGCTCTCCCCGGGTGTCTGTGGTTAGGAGGGACAAAGGCGTTTTCTTGGAAAATGCAGCATTGTTCTGTAGAATTGGTACGACGTCTTTGAGAATAGGTGTACAGTAGTTACTTTGAACGCAGCTCTCTTCGTTAATTATTTGACATCTGTCTTGGGTTTTGTAGTCGTTTGGAAAGCGCGTAGGCTTTGCGGGGTCCGTGCTGCTAAAGGCAGGAGTGAATGACTCCTTGCTTAGGTTTGTTTGGGAAGGGTGTTTTATTAAAAGGTGTTTTATGTGAAAATATTAATGGTTTCTGTTATTTCTGACATAAAGGCCACTTCTGGCCAGTGTCAAATGAAAAAACCAAACCTTTCCACCACCTCTGCTTTTAGGAACAGGAGACACCTCCATGACGGTGTTCCCCCCCAGCCTGCTTTTCTTTGCTCCCCAGTAGACAGAAGGTGAAAGTTTGAAGAAGAAAATGCTCAGGAATGAAAAGAAAACATTTTCTGATTTGAAACAAAATGAACACTTCAAGTAAGTTCCTTAAAAAAAAAAAAAAAAAAAAATTCTAGCAACACAGTGAACTGCTCTATGAATTTTTATTATTATTATTAAAATGTTAATTTATGGAGACATTAAGAACACCTCAGAGTATATTGGTCTCATGAGAAGTTTCTGGAGCGATGAGGATGTATCAGAGCTCTCCAGCCTTCTCCTGGCTGCTCAGATTGCTCTGTGGTGTGACTTCTGAGCTGGTATGCTCTTCTGCTCACGGGTTTTACTCCTGGCTCCCTTTAGTGTTTGCTTTTTATTTTATTTGCCTGTGTACTAAAGGTGAGGTCTGGATGCAGTTGGGTGAACTGCTCCGCTGCAGTCCGGGGTTTGCCCCTCGCTGAGCTCTGGCTCCTTCGGCTGCAGCCAGCGACGCTGGTGTTTCACTGCGGTGGTACCAGGTTGTGCAAGGAGGTGATCAGACACCACTGGAATTGCATCATATACAGGCAAAAATGGCAACATGCTCTCTGATGCCATGAAACAAAGCAGCAGGTTGCTGGAAAAGGCTGAGAAAACTCTTCCGTGCCTGGCAAGACCTGGGGGGCGTTGTTATCCTGTGGCGTCGGGTTCTTACGGCATTGCAAAACCCGTCCTCCGTCTCTGCGATGGACTGGGTGCAATACTCTTTTCCTGGTGTCACTGGCAGAATCACGTTATCCTCCCCAAAACAGGGGGAGGTGACGACATTATGTGACCACAGGACTGTTGTGGGAAGACCTTTCTCTTTTTGGGGTATATTGTAGATTTTGGGCCGTTTAAAGCAAAGCATCGCAATGCTAGCAGCGCTAGTGCACAAGTGTTGGTCCCTGTGCTGTGTTAGTGGTACAAATCATCACATCCTGTGGCATTAATTGATTTTTATTTTTTATTTTTTTTTTTTTTTAATAATCACGTGCCACAGGAACGGAGCTGGACTGCAGGTGCCATCCTGCCCTACAGTCCCCTTTGTCTTCATTGTGTATGTGTGTGAGCTCTCCATTCCTTTACCAAAGGGGCAGAATCCTCTCCCTTCATCTCAGCTGGCAAATGCTGGTGGGGTCGGGGCATCCAGGAGGTTGTGATGACTCCCCTCGGCCAGCCCTTGATTCCCCACACATACCTTCCGCGGCCCCTTGTATTTTGTGTGGTGTGAGAGCAGCTGGGACTGTGGTCAAGAGAGCCCCGTTCCTGTAATGGAGAAATTGTTGTAATCTGACAGGCTCTGTGTCTGTCTGTCTCCACCGGTAAGATCTCTGGAGAGCCTGGAATGAACCAAGAGTACATCACGCTGTGCAGGGCATCTTGCTTCTCATGCTACCCAGCTATAAAATCAGAATTTTCCTACTCGAAGGCAGAGGATGGAAATCTTAGATACCTTGCTTGTGGGAACGGAGACCTGGTGGCTCTTTGAGACAGTTGAAAGGAGCATGTTCCTCTGAGCATAGTTAATGGATGTAAATATTAGCTCGCTGCAGAGTTCACGTATCACTGAGTGAAACCTAGTAGTTTATTTTGGCCTCGGGCCACATAAATGGCCTTGCTCTAAACAAGGGAAACTCATCCAAAGTCAGTAGTTGTTCCTGCTTGCTTCAGGGCTGAATTCAGTCTGATTTGTGCAAAACGCAGGAGAGAATCACTGGAAAATAAGGGTGCGTTAGGACACGCTGTGTGTTTATCTAATGACAAATGGAGAGGGAACCACGAGGGACCTTCATTATGGGAACGATACCCCTACTGTTTACACTCCCTCTCTTCCCATGTCTGAATTCCCAAAAGTTCCTAAATTCCCCCCAGAAGTGCAGCACGTTGGTTCTGTCTGTCCGATCTGATGGCATAAAGATGTTTTATCTTTCTTCAGCATTTCCAGAGGGTAGGAGTACTTAATTTTGTTTCCTCCCTATGGAGTCATCTTAAGTGACATTGGGAGCTGGTTGTAGATGGCAGCAGAGAAGGATTTGATTAGCAGCTGGCGTTCCAGTTTGGATGAAGGCGGTAGGGGACGACCAGGCCTCTCAGCTGGACCCTGGGGAAGAAACCTCTCCTTCTTCCCAGCTTCTTGCCCGTTTCTGAAGGCCTTATGGCTTCCGAGGCAGCCTGCAGCCCTTTGCATGCACCGCGCGGGGAAGAACAGGCTGGCACCGGATTTCCTTTGTCTTTTTGAGATGAACCCGGCAGAGGGAAAGCATCGTACAAAGGCTTTTCAGATGCAAGCATTGAAAAGGAAGGATTCAATATCCGCTGCTGGATTTTGAGTAGTACAGTTCGCATGTCCTGTTCTTTTTAATCTCTGCAATCTGTGCAATCTTAGGTGCTCTCTGCTTATGCTCGATGCCCTTCAGCATAACACCTATATTATGGACGGGTTTGTGAGGGACATGTTTAAGGGAACTCTGTGGCTTCTCTCCCCACCCTGTTAGCCCACCCTGATGGCGCAGGTTTCTCTATCATCTCATGAACGCGCTCCTGACAGTATCACTGTGCTCATTACCGCATCTGCCTGGCGGAGCTGAGGTGCTTTGATGAAGTTTCAGCCTTTTAACCATCTTTTCTCCCTTTGTGATCTGACAGCACCCAGGAATATCAAATGCAACCTTCGCCCCGTTAATGAGAGCATCTAGTAAATGTCAGCTTTCGTGACTACCAGCTTATAAGTTGCATCCTGCAAAACCGAGAAACACAGGGAAATTTAATTCTAGTGCGTGAGCAGCTCTGAGAGCCGGATGCCAGATACTGGTGCGGGCAGCAAGTTGAAACTCTGGCGGTGTGCGTTTATCTCAAATTACAGGAAATTGTGCTCTGG
>NW_009647955.1:2711873-2736052 GCF_000708025.1 Charadrius vociferus
AGGAATGGAAAAGTCTGGGATTGTTTTCTGCCTATCAGTGCTGCTTTGAAAGTATAAACCTTTGTTCAGGTCATTTCCGAAAAGCGTACGAGCCTGGCACTTGTTTACCCCTGTGAGGCGGCCGTTCCAAGGAGGGTTTGACTGGAGCACGCTGGAGCCTTGTCCTGCCTCGACCCGCCTGCGGGATGGGGTGACGCAGTCCGGACTGGCAGCCGGCCCCTGCACAGGTCACCAGTGGGCAAACCTCACAAATTTGGGCTGCACCAGCATGGTTGTCACGCCGAACTGTCAGACGCGTGTTCAGTGCAAATGTGCTTCAGCCACCACTCACCATCGCAAGTGCTTTCTGCGCTCCTTAGAAGCGAGCATGTGTGCTGGCAGAATGAGTTCTTGGCAAAGGCCTTTAGTGTTTTGGGGGTCAAAGCTTGGGATTTCTAGCCTGCAAGCATCTACCTTACCCCTTGTGCTCGTGGACATAGACTGTTTCAGTGACTTAAGTCGATGGGCTCGGCTGTTGTCTCCTGTTGTCTCCTTCGTCCACCTCCCAGGCTGGGAGAGCTCGTGCAGCTGCCCGCAGGCAGGACAGTGCTGCCACACAGATGCTTTTCTTAAGGAATCTTAATGAAATAATAATAATAATTAAGAAAAAAAAACCCATACCAGATTTAAAGGATCATTGGGTGGGCAGAGGAATAAACACGTATACTCAGAGTTCAAAAATTGCCTGCAGTGATGAAATATTGCAAAATAACCAGAAGGTCTGTGTGTGCTTTGTCTTGGCAGGATGAAGATGGTGGGTGCCCTGCTGGGTACGCTCTGGCTGTGCATGGTCACCCGCGGCAGCGGCTCTGGTAAGGACGCGGCACGCGATGGGTCTGCCCGCTTATCATGGGAGGAGCTGGTCTGAGTCCGGAGAAAGCAAACTGGCTGCAGGGATTTTAGGCATTTACAGCATCCCTGGATGAGATAGCCGTGTGTGAAATACTTTAGCAAAATGCACCAACACAGTGTCAGTTCTACGTGGGTATTGTATAATGCCTGAGTATAGAGCCTACCAGCGTGGCGCATAAGCAAATAGTAATAAGCTATATAAAAGCTTACATATATAAAAGCAAAAAGTGCTTTGCGAATTCCAGCTGCCCATTTCGGTCGGTGTTGTTATTCCCCTTCTGCGTGGGGTGAAGCCGTGACTCGGCGCGGGGCGCTGACTTGTCGCTGAGTTGCGCGCAGGACCTGGGCTTGAACCTCAGCTCTGCCTGTTCCCGGTTGGATGCGGAGGGGGTTGAAATTCCGGCGCTCGGATTCTGACTCATGCCTCGGCAACGCGAGGGGAGAGGGGAACTTCTTGAGTAAGAGGAGCTCTCTCATACCCATCTCACTGAGTCACTTTCCTGACAGGAAATATGTTGTCACACTCGCAGCTCCGCTGGCACGCGTTCAGCCCGGTTCTTGTGAAGAGGCAGATTGTGTGCGTCTCGGCTCCGGACTTCCTATTTGGGGGTGGAAGGAGACAGCATGATTCGCAGGAGGCGAGTGGGAAGGGGGAGGGAGGCAAGAGCAGGCGCTGGCTGGACTGGGGGGAAACATTCAGCAATAGTGGAGGGGGATGGAGCGAGTCCTCCCCTGTGCCCTTGCCCCTCTGCAGCGCTGGCAAACTAGCGCTTATCATACCCTGAGCAGATGAACAGCCCTTGTATTGTCTCTTGGACCGTGCCGATTTACCGGGGCCAGGTTCACAGCAGGCACCTCGGCGAGGTTCATCTCGGTGCGGGGCTCGTCGCCGCGGCGGAAGGCTTGGGAGGCTTTTCTCCTTGGGTTGCCCAAGGGCTGCGGGCATTCGCAGGAGGGTGTCATCTTCGGTAGGGGATGTCCCATCTTGGCTAATGGTGACCTGGTCGAACTGGTGAGCAACGGGGAAGCGGCAAAGGAACATACATGCCCCAGGTCTCCTCCGCTAAGCGCTGGGTGGTAGGAGTGCCTGGGGAAGGAGGGACCCAGTGGCGCGGGTTGCTGCCGCTCGCTGGGAAAATCCCCGCTTTGCGTGCGCTTCTGGACGTGCTGTTCTGCTCTCCACCAACGCAATATCCTCCTCCTGCTGAGGCAGCGTTAAGACACCCCACGTGCAGTCATCTTGGGGTTTTTTTGAGTGGTTTTTTTTTGTTTTGGTTTGTTTTTTTTTCTTCCAGAAATAGGAGGGAGGTGCGGTTGAATCGGGATTGCCCGGGAAATGTTAGAGCAGCTCCAAAAGCTGGGGCTGCCGGCTGGGAGCCGTGAAACGAGTGCCCTGGCATTTGGGCCACGCAGGCTCCTGCCAACTCATCTGGCAGAACCCCCCGTGCATTTCTGCGAAGTATTTAGTGCTTTTTAAATATTCTTCTTTTAGCAGAGGTTTTCTGTACAGGTTGGTTGGAGCCCTTGTAGAGTGCTGCAAGCACATAAGTGTCAAAGTGTGATGCGTGGGACACGCAATCAGTTACAATACTTTTTTTTTTTTTTTTTTTTTATCCAGCAAATCCACTGTGGTATATGCCTTTAATTTTCTGCAGGTCTATGGGTGACAGACCCACTCTTCAGTTGAGAGCTCCCTTTTTGTTCCAGGGACATCATAAACCGCTTTGGACTGTCAAAACGTCTTTTGTTATTCATGACGGGCTTGGATGGCTGGTTGTACTTGGACGGAGGGGCAGCCGTCTGTGCAGCCCTCTGTTACACTGTGGGGTTTCCTGGGACTGGCACCAAAAGGCAACTGGAGCTCATTTCACCCTTGCAAAGTCGTAAATACAGAGCAGTGTGGGAGACCGGACACGCTCTGATAATGTTACAGCATTTGGGCTCTCTTTTTTTTTTTTCTTCTCGGAGTGGGGGGTGTGGGTTGGGGGAGCAGAGCGGAAGTTATCTGGAGTGAACGCAGTGGTCTCCTAACACCAAGCGAGGCCACGGAGATGGGTACCTCTCACGGGGGAACCCAGCTCCTGGGGTGCTCAAGGTGTGTAACTTGGTAGGGATTTGTTATTTCGGCTGAATCTTTTTCTGTCCTTTGCCATAACAGTCATGTAATGCTGTATTGTTGGCACCAGCACTCTCTCTGGACCAGGCTGGTAGGATGCTGGGGAAGGCTGGAGGCAGGGGCAGGAGTCCTGTTGTGGTTTGCTGCCGCTTTTCCTGCCTCTGCAGCCCTTCCCGGGGGAGCAGCGTGGTCAGCAACACTGACCGGGGACTGCCCGAGCCAGGGGTACCTGCTCGGCTGAGTCCTGAGCTTTCTGAGCTTCCAGAGGGGATGAGCAGCCAACACTTGCTAAATTTGAGCTGTAAAACACCAGCACTGCTCTGGCTATAATGCGGACGGCCTTTCCATCCAGTTCAGCCAGTAGGGCTGACAGTCTCCCTGGCAGTGTGTCACAAAGCTTCGGCGTTGTACCTCACCCTATGTCTTACTGGAGAGACGAATCCCCAACCTTTATTCCCCCCCCTCGCCAGATTTTGCCAACAGCAGCGTGGCTCTAAATATCTGTTCTTTGGGCTCTGCCGTTCCTGCTGCGTATGGAGGTTGGTGCTGAGACAAAAGCGTTTGCTGAAAGGCAGCTGCAAACTGGAAGAGGAAAGAAACGCGATCTGAGTAGTGTAGAGTAAAAGATTTGGAGGCTGAGACCAAATTTGTGCCCGAGTCTGTTGCTCGCTCATGCTGTATGCGTGGGCAAACCTCCTCTGGTCTTGAGAATATACATGATCTGCAGTGCCTGGGTTTGAATTCCTTACTTCTGACCTTTGGAAGATTGTTTGCAATGGTACTTGGGGTCTTCTTTCTCAGCTGAGCCCTCTTTAGATCTCTGTGCTTGTGTTGTGGGATGCTTAATGAACCCAGATGCTCTGATATCCAGAGAAGGATAGCAAAAACCGATGAACCCAGTTTTGGTCTCACAATGATTTCCTTGGCGCTACTGAAGTCTCATAAATATACACTGACTGAAAAGAGACGAAAAACCAGGTGGATAGAGAACATAACAACCAATGTGAATACAGAATAATGTTACCTTCTTGTTTCCAAACAAAGCTGCCCTATGTTAGATACCGACTTATTTAGCAGATATAGCTGTAGTTGTCAGCCTTGTTCCATTTTTCTCTCTCTGATAACCAGGCTGCGCTCTCATTCTCCAAGAGCTCCCAGTTTTCACAGGGCGAGGGCTGGGGAGAGGATCACGGTTAGGAGTGTTGTCTTGGGGAGTTAGAAAAGCAGAATAATATTGCTGCCAGGAGAGGAGGAGCAGCAGCCTCATGCCAATTATCTAAAAGACCCACCTAGTGTGAAGAGGTAACTGCTGTGCATCAATAGTCCTTTGGTGGGAGGAATCATTGTGTTTGCATAGGAAACTCCTCCAACAGCTCCGCTGGGGGCTGTCGGACCGGCTGCGTGGTGGGGTGAACCCAGAACTGGGGCCAGCTTCTGCCCAGAGTGAC
This sequence comes from Charadrius vociferus, assembly GCF_000708025.1. Taxonomy (NCBI): domain Eukaryota; kingdom Metazoa; phylum Chordata; class Aves; order Charadriiformes; family Charadriidae; genus Charadrius; species Charadrius vociferus. The sequence goes on from NW_009647955.1 coordinate 2,716,329, forward strand.
CCCCCCGGCGTGGCAGGCAGTGGCTGTAAGGCAGGCAGGGGCCTCTGGCCTGGGGGGTTTTGGGCTTTGCTGGTATTTGCTGGATTGTGAGCATGTCTCTTATGCTCTCCCATACCGGAGGCTGTCGGGCACTGGTTTTGTCCCCTCTGCAGTTGACTCCAAAGTGCCAGACATCACCGGTGCTTCTGGATTCAGGTGGTGGCTGGGGCAGTGAAGTTCTGACCGCAACGAGCCAGAAACTGAGGTCTGGCTCTGGAGGTCAGAGCTGCCGCCTGCACCATCTCTCCCGAGTGCTGATCTGCGCTGTGTGTCTCTCTCACGCTTAGCAGAGAGGCAGAGTAGTTACTTATGGCCAGGGGAAATTTGCAGATTAATAAATTACTGTCTGTAAAACACTTTGAAGATGGAAAGCCCTGTGCGGCTCCTCAGGATTATTACTATATAGCTCTTACTCTACTGATGAGGTTCCAGTGGCCTTATTTTCCTTATGATTTGAGACAGCCCCAGAAGCTGAGAAGCTTATTTTAGTGTGTAAAGTCAAAAGAAAAATAGGTGAAATTGCATTATTGTTTTCTAAAGAGACTGAATCCCTCCCCCATCATCTTCTCCTGGGATTTCCTGACTTCCTCCTACTCTTCCAATCTCAGCTTCTTGCTTTCCTAATTTAGGACGTGATTTTATAACCATCCGTACCCATCTGTGAGTTACCGTGGTTGTAGAAGTTTATGGCGCTCAGGGGCATGAAGTTATTCAACGCTGAGGGTGTTGAAAGGGACATAGCCCTGAAGTGGATGGAGAGAAGACCCGCAGAGCCGCGCGGCCCTGGGTGCAGATGCGTAACGGCAGCCGCCAGCCTTCCTCTGCACCAGCCAGAATTGTGCCCGCCGAGGAGGTAAGACCTCACGTCTGCCTCTTGTCAGCTGAGGAAAGAGGTTGTGAGGGGTGAGCTCTGTGCAGGCGTCGACGTGATGTGACCTGTCTGTGTTGAAGAGCAGAGACGCGTGGAGAGCAGCCCATTTTGGATGTGTTGCCAGTGTGATACTGGACCATCACCTTTGCTCCTCTGTGTGTATCAAATAGGGTGTCAGGGGATATCGGGGACCTGTCTCCTACCCTCCTTATCCATCACGTCCCCCTGTTGCAGCCACACGCTTGTGCGCGCAGTCTCATACGCGTTATTGCACACGAGTGACTTCTGCCAGGCTCGTAGACCCTCACAGTGCATTTTACTGCCTGCTGCATTTTTTTTTCAGTTCCTGTCCTCATCCGAGGACAACTGCTGCAATGTGTTGGGTGTTTTTTTTTTTTTTTTTTTTTACTGCAGACATCCCTGTGGATGTCTGCTGGGCAGTGCAGACTTGTTGAGTGTATTTTAAAGCAGGCAACAGAGACCCTGGCTACGTGCAATAACTAGGCTGCATGGGCTTAGCTGAACAAGCTGGTGGCAGTCTGGTGTCCCAGGCCAGCAGAAGAGCCTCTGCCAGCTTGAGCACAGCTCTGCGGTGCTGCTAATCAGGTAAACCTCCTTTGCGTGCTGCCTCTCCTACAGATGATTTTGCACCAGGCTGTTCCGTTTCCTCTCTCTGTCTCCTCCTCCCGCACTGCTCTGCTCCGCTTCACACGGTAATTTCCTCAATGAAGTGGGATGGAAAGTAGCTGTTTGTTCCTTTTCTCCTGCAGGCGTTGAAGCGGTTCATACCCCTACCTCTATCGTTTTGATCTCAATTTTAAAAAAAGCCTCCAGGAAAACATGTCAAGCTTGCTAGAGAAAACCAAATACGGGTTTTTTTGGGGTTGGTTTGTTTGGTGGGTTTTTTTTGTTGTTGTTGTTGTTTTTTCCCAGTTGCTGTAGGTAACCAAAATACTCTTTGCCACGTACAGTAAACACAGCTTTACGCAGAGATAGAAAGTGAAGGCACAGAGCTCACTGTGGAGGAGTTTTAAAAGACACAAACAACAACCACCCCTCCCCACGTTGCAGGCTGTGCTTGGTTAGGTAAGGGAGCTCTGAGTCAGGAGCTATGGGCTCCATTACAGGAATGCTGTTTTTCGGATGTTGTGCCTTCGCTGCTTCATCTGAAGTCAGCAGAAGTTCATGCAGTCAGCTTATTTTTCGTGAATTTGGCAGAGAGGCAGGCCGTCACACCTGTTTAAGCTAGACTTTCAGGATCTAATGTTAAACAGCCACAATGTATAAGTGCTTTTGGAAATGATGAGTTGTTCTGCAACAGAAAGTCCTTTTCCTTCTTCCTTTCTTGGCTGTCCTATCTATATAAATGATAAAAGCATTTGGGGGAGAGAGAGACTCCATCCTTGTGTGTAGCATCCAGTGGAGCTGTTTCCATGGGGGCATCCCAGCCCGGTGGCAACACAGGATGAATACAGTGAGACGTGGGAGACGCGTAAAACCGCGTTGCCGGTGCCATCGCAGCAGAACCGCACGGCTGGGGCTGGGCTGCGTGCTGCCCATCGGCGCTGCTCACGGGGAGGTTTGCGCCAGGACCGCTTCCACTTACCTGCTCTGCCGGAGAGGCAATGAGGTTAGGATGGGCCCTTTTTGATATGTTTCCACTGGAATTCAGATTATAAATTCCTGCAGAGTTCGTGCAGCTTCCAGGCTGGGTCTTCAAGGCAGCGCTGAGCTACGACCAGTTTTTAGGCGTTCTCTGACCAATATCGCTGCTGCGGAGACAGTGGGAGCAAATGGTGAGAGCTAGCTGATCTCGGCTAAGGCTAACCCACATTCTCTGTCGTTCCCACCAATTTCAGTGTGTTTGGGTCTGTGCCTCTTCTCCCAGTCCAGGGAAGATGTTCTCATTTGGTTTGTTCCGTGCTACCCTCCCTCCGCTGTGTTGCACAGTCAGATGGGGTACAGACGGCTCGGGGAACGCGGCCCTGCCGCACTGCTGCGTGGCTCTGCTGCTGAGCAGAGTACGTGGCCGGGGAGCACAGGGTGGTCTTGCACAGGATACGTGTGTGAGAGGACGAGTGGGCCCTCCTGGCACTGGCGTAAATGGGAAGCGCACCCACGGGTGGCTGCTGCCACAGCTGGTACCTCCCGTGCTCACAGCCTGACCCCTCCATCCCTCCCAGCTTCATCTGCATCCTTCTCGCTGGCTGATGCGAGCTTGAAAGAGGGTGGGGAATTTTTTTTTTTTTTTTTTCAAGGTAGTAATGATTAATTCTCACTTAATCACTTTGCGTGACCGGCTTTTTCTGCCTTATTGGTGCTGATTTTTGCATCGAACTACCTGCTGGCCTGGCTGTGCTCCCCGGGTGGAGGCTGACTCATGTCAGCTTTGCTTTGAGCTCACGCAGCAGGGGTGGCCGAAGAAAGGAGGAGGCTGTTGAGATAGTGCAGCCATGTCTGATGCTGCTGAAATGGTGTGGGGAAGAGGGATCTGCCGTGTCATCCAGCCGGCAGCACTGATGGCTTCGTGTCCTGCTGCCACTGCACCGTCCCAGTCTGCAGGCAAGGCAGGCCCCCTCCCAAAATTAGAGATGATTTAAGAAGGGCGCATCCCCCTGTGCTCAGCACTGGGGAGGCCCCACCTCGAATACTGTGTTCAGTTTTGGGCCCCTCAGTACAAAAAGGACACAGAAGTGCTGGAGCATGTCCAGAGAAGGGCTACAAAGCTGGTGAGGGGTCTGGAGGACAACCCCTACGAGGAATGACTGAGGGAACTGGGGTTGTTCAGCCTGGAGAAGAGGAGGCTGAGGGGAGACCTTATCACCCTCTACAACTACCTGAAAGGAGGGTGTAGAGAGGTGGGGGCTGACCTCTTCTCCCTGGTGAAAAGTGATAGGACGAGAGGAAATGGATTCAAGTTATGTCAGGGGAGGTTTAGACTGGATATTAGGAAACATTTTTTCACTGAAAGGGTTATTGGACATTGGAATAGGCTGCCCAGGGAGGGGGTGGATTCACCATCTCTGGAGGCGTTTAAGAAAAGGGTAGATGTGGTGCTCAGGGACATGGTTTATGGGTGGTTTTCTCAGGGCAGGCTGATGGTTGGACTTGATGATCTTAAAGGTCTCTTCCAACCTTAGCAATTCTATGATCTATTTGGCAAATTATAGTGTGATTTGTGCTGGCATGATAGATGGCCTCTCATAAGGATGGCTTTTTATTATTTCTTCATGGAAATTTGAACTAGGGGAAGCCTTTGTTTGTAGCCCCAGGGGAAGGAAGGGGTGGAGGCAGAGTGGAGCTGGTAGAGTTTTGGTGGCTGAGAATTTTTTATTTTTTAAATGGAGGGACTTAAAATGACTGCATAGAAATGCCAAACTGTGGACAAAATGGGACAGCATTTCTTGATGTGGCCTTACTCTGGTTTTGTTTTTTGATCCATGGGTTAAGCAGGTCGTCTCTTCTTGAAAAATAGGAATAATAGCACCAATTTCATTTCTCTTTTGACTGTGTGGGTGTTTGTAATGGGTGCTGCAGATGCATCTCAGGAGCATTTCAGGTGCATGCATTCCGAGCTCTGTTCCCAAGGGGGTAAATCAGTGCAGTAAGTGAAAGATTGGGAAAGTTTTCCAGAAATGTCTGTTTTCACCTTTATGCAGCTGAGCAACATCACTTTTTTTTTTTTCCCCTCTCCTTTCATTTTCTACTTTGCATCTGGAGAAGCCACTTTCTTCAGCTTTGTTTGGCTTCTGAGGAGGAGTCTGTTTTGGGATACCTGGTGTTTAAGGATGTTGTGGATTGAGATTCAGAAATGGAACAGATCTGACTATTTCTGTAGCAGAAGAGGTTTCTGTCCCATGTATCAGTAGTCGATACCCCTGTGAACACAGATTGCAACATACAGTCCAAGCGAGGAAGACATATGGAGTTAACTTTGCCAGTTGACTGAGTTCCCAGCGTGCGTCAAGGAGGAGCAGTAGCGCAGCAGCCCGCTCTTATCTTTATCTCAAGGCACATGAAATCACAGTGAGCATCCTCACCCTGACCTTCCTGTCTGCGCTTTCTCTTCCAATGCTGGCGGTGGGTGTTTCCTTCTACCATGAGCCTCCCTCCAGCCTGCGTAATCCTCATCTCTTTTCCCAAGCAGGGCTGTGGGAACAGGACCATTTTTTGCCTTTTTTTTTTTCTTTTTTTTTTTTTTTCCCTCTGCGTTGTCTGCCACAGGTAGGTATTATGGGTGACAGAGCGCCCTGCTGTGTGATTACGGAGCGCCCAGCAGTAAGAGGGGTCAGTTGAGGTGTCTGCAGTACACCTCATTGGTAATGAGAAAAAAGATGGCTTCTTTCAAGAGTGTTTTGCAGAGGCGTTTCTAGGAAGATGCATTTGTGGGCTGGTGGATTTTTAGAGAATTTTGTTGTGTCCCTCAGTTATGTGTGTAGTGCTCCATTTCCTGCAGCGTGGAAGGGACCATGGAGTTGCATGTAGCTCCCCCATCTCTTCACTGGTTTCCATTTGTTGGTGAACCTCTGAAGCTGGAGCATGAATTCTGATCCCGCTCGATTTAATCAGGAGCTGCTCTTAACTCTAACGGCTGTTTTGTGCAGGAAACATTTCAAGAGGGAAGAAACTCATTTCCTAGGCTTAGCCAGCGAGAGCAAGTGTGAGTTGCTGCAAGTGGGCACAGCACCATAGAAGTTAGTGCTGTTTCTCACAATTAGAACTGGGTTCTTGCATCTTCTTTCCGCAATGCCCCCCTCAAATATTGTTACTGGAGTCAGGATATATCAATGTGTCTGTGTATATATAGTGTGTGTATATATATTTTTTTTTTTTTTTTTCATAGTGGGAGCTGCTTTAAGGCTGTGAGGTTCAGCGTGAAGTCATGCTGTTTTTTCAGGCTGTCTCCAGTTCGGACCAACACCCAAGTAGCTGCGCACTGGTATTAGCAGCAAATAGGCTCTGAATATCCAATAATGGTTGAAGTAGCAGAAAGGACGCATAATGTTGCAGGGCGCTGTTGGATGCAAATGAAATTGGAGCTGTAATAATGCGAGCATCCCCTCTGCTTTCCATGTGTGAGGGGAACGCAGCCGTCTGTCTGGGCTGGACCCCTCCGCTGGGCTCTGCTGCAAAAGTGCCCCCATGGCAAGGGATGTTGTTGGCACAGGGAGAAGAGCCACCTCGCAACAGAGGAGGAAGATGCTCACGAAGGTGTGAGGGATGCCCTGCGGTCCCCTTGCATGCCATGTCAGGCAGACCCCACCTATCTCAGGCATAAAACACCCCCAAAAAGTCAAAACAGCAGTACTACCGTCAGCACAGTGTGGGGAGGAGGGGAGTTGTGTGAAGTGCCACAACCTCTGTCCTCAGTGTTTAATGCCTGGAGGAGGTCTTGCTCCAGTCCGTGGTGTTTCTGCTGTGAGCGATGGGTCACAGCTTTGCTCCCCGAGCTCCCGGAGCCGTGCTGGGCTGGCTGTGTCCTGGTGGCCGGGAGCCGTCCTTGCCAGCGGGGTGGCAAGCACAGCCTGCGATCTCGAGCTGCGCGCCCGCTCCTGCGGTCTGTGGTGTAGCTGCTCATTACCAGCGCGGTGATGCCCTGTGTTTGGGGTTCAGCTTGGAGCGTACGGCGCCCCAAGGCAAGATGTGTGTGAGGAACCTTAGGACTCACTGTTTTGGGGTGACAGTGTTCCTGAAGTCACGCAAATTAGGCCAGCTCTGAGACAAAATCTCCAGCTACAGCTTTTATACTAAAGAACAATAACAGTCACCTCTTCCCCAGCCAAGAAGACAAGGCATGTATGCTGCTTTTGAGTAATTCAGGAAGGAAAAAGAAATAGTTGTATTTATTTTCAATAACTCATTCAGGTAGAGCAGCTAGGTGGTTTTACAATGCTGATTTATGAGCTGTTGCAAATGCGAGAGCTGTTCATGATTGCAAATTTCATTGATTTTTTGACTCCAAGAATTTCAGGACTGTAATGTTTTACATAGTTTTCTTCCTCTCCAGTCCTGCCACTTGAAGTAATAAGGACAATTTGCCTTTATGCAGCTCAAAAGGAGACGATGAAGTCAGGTGCTGGGAAGAGAACCTGAGTGTCCTGATTTACAGACCCAGGTCTGCTCCTTCCAGAGGGAAAGCCTTTCTTCAGAAAAACAAATGCCCCACACCCTCCATGAATAGTCATCAGCGCTTTATCATGGAATTAGCAGGTGGGCTCTGGCAGGCTCATTTGTCTCATTTACCACTCTATGGCAACTTGACCATGCCCAATCCCGTGGCTTGACCCCACCAGCATAAAGCAGCGTACTGGTTCCAGTTGGCCTTGACCATGGTGGTGACTATACACTGCCTTATGGTCTAAGCCTTCCCATAGTGGTTTGGTCTTACAGAATGAGCCGTGGCATTGGTTGTGGTAGCAGCTGTACTGGATGATGCTGTCCAGTTTTGAAATAAGTATCTGTATGTTTCTTAGATGATGAGCGATGGCACTCTCCAGCCGTTTGGGGTTCCTACCAGCGAAGACTTGTACTCTGAGTAGCTTCACCACCTCTTCCTATCCCAATTCCCTTTCTTCCTCCAGAAGTAGTACTCTTTCATACCACAGGCATGTGTTTGGCATACCACAGGAGGATCAGTGCAGTCTGCATTTACGTTTATGTGTAAACCCACCAGAAAACATTTCTGTTCTTACTGGCCCAGATTCCTCTGCACTGTGACTAACCATTGCTGAGCCACAGAAGTGAGCATTGCTGCCTTTAAGCGCTGTGGGCCCATCTTCTCCAAGGTTTATCTCTTTGCTTTTTTTTAATTAAGTACGAATTTGGGGCCAGGCTTCATCCCAGTGTCTATTTAAGGAAGATAAAATGCCAGAAATCCTGCTCTCGACCTGTGAAATCAGTTCAGAAGAATTGGGCTCAAAGAGCATATTGTATTCTGTTTTTTCCTCCCGGTCTGAGTTCTTCTAATATCTGCAGACCAGAGAGGCTTTGCAGTGTCGTCTCTGGTGTGCCTGTGATATGCTGAGATGCCGTTCCTGGGGACCGCTGCAGGCAGCGCACCCCTCTCCTCTCCGACTCATTTTGGGCTCGCAGACGTCAGGCTGATGCCTCCCGGCAGCTACAGGAGATGCGCTGGAAAGCGTGCTGTGCCGCGCCACTCTCTGCCTCGTCAGCGCGGGGAGGCAGGAGACGTGGTGACAGCAGCGTTGCTCTCGGGTTTGCTGCCACCCTGGTACCCTGCTTTGCTCGCACCGAGTCTCTTCATGACGGGGCATCCTGATGGGTGGGAGGAATGGAGTGGAAAGGAACTCTCGGAAGAGAAGTGCTGTTGTTTGTCCTGAAGGTAGTCACAAATGACAAGAATAAATTAAACAAACAAACAAACAAACAAACCACAACAAAACAAAAGGCACTGAAAAGCTCTTTCTGTTGCTGCCCAGGTTCTGTGTCAGCCTGAGCCTGCAGTAAGCCATGCTGAGCTGTGCCTGGGGAAGGCACCTGAGGGCTGCCTGGGGCTCCCCAAGAGAACCTGCTGCCACCCCCTCCATGATATCTCTTCTGCCCCTCGGTCTTCCTTCCCAAACTTCACTATAAACAGTCGTTACATGTCATTTGTACTCTCTGTTATCATAGCACACACAGGCGTTGTGTGAATCCAGCACAGGAAGGACACTCCGTGTTTCTAGAGCCCACGGTCCAGCTGCTTCTGGCAGGGACGATGGTGCATAGCTCTAAGGGGGGGTTGATGTTTGCAGCGTTGGGTTTGTTTTTTCTTCTCTTCTTCCAACACCTCTATTTCCATCCTCCTTGTCACTGTGCGTGGATGCACACACACCTCCTAGCATTGTTTTCGTCCAAATTTTGTCTTCCTACACTGGTTATTTTTAGGGTTGAATTTTCTTGGAGCTCTCTAGGAAGCCTGGTGTTATGCAGGCGTATCTTATCCTATCGTATTGTCCTGGTGGGGGTAAATAGCTTGGAAGGAGGTGTACAAATGAAAGTAGAGGTTTGCAGGTTCTCTAGAAATGAACATGGTGTTCGTGCTCTGCTCTATAAAAGCCCAGTTTGCTTCCACTAAAAACACTATGTTTTTTGCCTCTTATTTTACTGGGGACAGGACCGAGGGCTGTGGGGAACATGGGCAGAACTGTCTTTCTGCCGTGGAGTTGCAAGCTAAGGTACGTTTGTTCTTCCTGGCTGCAGAACGCTGCGATGACTGGGGTGTGGACACCATGAAGCAGATCCAGATTTACGATGGGGAGCCTGCCAAGATCAAATGCCCCCTTTTTGAGACCTTCTTAAAGTACAACTACAGCACAGCCCATTCTGCTGGCTTAACCCTGATCTGGTACAGGATTGGGCAGGATCGGGATCTGGAGGAGCCCATTAACTTTCGTCTCCCAGACAATCACATCAGTAAGGAGAAAGACACCCTTTGGTTCTGGCCTGCTCTTCTCAATGACACTGGGAATTATACATGCATGCTCAGGTAGGTTGTGCTGTGAAGCTTCTGTATGTCTTCAGTGTAGTCGAAGGCCTTTCATGGAAGCGGGGAAATTATGCTGTTAGCACCAGATCTTTCTGTAGCGAGAAGACCATTTACATAAGCATTAATGGGAAAAGAATGTTACAATTATAAGACTGCTCTGTGCTGAGCCAATTTACATCGTAATAATGCTTGGAGCCTTGCAAACATTAATGAACATGCCTCTCCTTTCTAGCTGCAAGTGTCCGTATTATTGCTGAGCCCATGGCAAAATCCACAGGCACTCACCATTAAGAAGTGATCTGTGTGTTTAGAGTAAAAATAGCTTCAGATGCAGGGGTAATGTTTTGACTGCATGCTAATTTGGCAAAGATTCATGAGATTCAGACTTCTAGGAAATTAAAAGTGTCTCTAAGTGTGGTACAAAATGAACATAGCATCTGCTGTGCGCTGAGCACAAGAGCTCTTTTTGATCTTCCTCATGTTGTCTCTTGTTCACCGTGTCTTTGACCCTATTATCTACTTTACCAGCAGGGGAGTGGATGTTGCTTCTTAGTCATCTTTATAGGCTTTTCTGAGCTAGTGTGGCCATCTCTGATGGTGTTTTCTTTCCCATTTATAAACGAGTCAACCAAGGCTGTATATACCTCATCAGCACTATGATGCTCATTGTTACAGATGTGACTTTTATTTCATTCCAATGCTATAGGAGTAAACAAGTTTCAACTAATCAGCCCTATCCTTCTGTGTCCTTAGAAATACAACTTACTGCAGCAAAGTTGCATTTCCCTTGGAGGTTGTTCCAAAAGACCAACACTCTTGCGTGAGCCAGTCAATAAAACCCACTGAGGAGATGTTGTACTTGGAACACACCAATGAGAAGATCGTATGTCCAGATATTGATGGGTTTTACCCTGCTAGCGTAACACCAACTGTCAAGTGGTACTTGGTAAGAAGGACTTATTTGGGCGGTGGGGGAATGCGGTGTCATATCTGAAAAAGCAATGGTTGATATGAGAATCATGGAGCTATGTTTGAGCCTCTCCCCAGTGATGAAGCTGTTAATGAAGCTGTACTGATTTTAAGAGCTTTGTTTCCATTGAGTTCAAGGGCAAAGCTGCTCTTGGACGGGAATTGAGAGCTAATGCTGGAACTTTTTTGACCAGCGTGCACAAGTGGAGAATGCTCTAGCAGGGATTTAGGAACGTCGGTTCAGCTGCGGGCAGTATACTTCATCTGCTATGGGAGCCAGTCGCTGTCCCTGTAACGGAAACTGATTCATGTTCCCTCTTTTGTTAAAAAAAAAACCAAAAAAACCAAAAAACAACAACAAAAAAACCCAACCAACCAAACCACCTGCTAATGAAAATAGCATCCTTTCCAAAATCCTTTGAGGTCAGGAAATGAAATTGTACATCAGACCTCTGCAAGAACCATGGGTACCCTCTTTGACACAATTCGGCAAACCTCTTTTCTGAAGATGGAGTCACCCCTACCCCACCTTCCATACTGCTCTGATAATTAGGCTGTCTCCAGCCATCCTCAGGCTCTTGCCTACAGAATTACTGCTCAATTTTATTAAATTTTGACCTAAATGTTTTTCTCTAGGTGGATGCCTTTAGTCAAGAGAGAATAAGAATTCTCAGGGGATGTGCAGCCAGAGGGTTATGGGGCTGAATTCTCTAACTGCTTATAAAGCGCTTTTGGATTTCTAGATAGAAGGTTCTGTATGAGTGAATTTAATAATAAAGGAAGTTGGCAACAAACATATCTGCTGATTTAAAATAAAAAAAAATTAAAAAAACACCCCAAAAGAAAAACCCCAACTCTAAAACCCTTCAGGAAAAACTTACTTTTGTATCCAAGAGGAGCAGTTTCACCCAGGAGTTGAAATGCTTTACTTATCCTATTCATTGAAATTCACATCTCAACAATCAATTAGCAGAATGAAACAAAAGGCCCCATGGAAGTAATTTTTCAGGCAGCAAGTCCTCCCATGCCTAATAAAAATCATTAAAAATGGTATATGACCCCTGTCTTAAACTGCCCCATTAGGATGTATCTGATTTGGAAACGTACCATTCAGAAATAATCTCTTCGAAAATGTGCACATCTCTGGGTTTTATGACAATCAAGATGTCATCTGCATAACCCCTTTCTGAAAAGAGATTCCTAGCGTGGTACTTGGCAGAGGTTTCCTGCCTCGCCTGACAGAAAGAGAAGAGTTATTAAGGTTTCTGTACTACAGATTCTCATTTGCCAGTTGCCAATTTTGGGGCCTCATCCTCAGCTGAAGTCAGTGAGGGTACCTTGATTAGTCCCAAAAGAATTAGACACGCTGACATCAACAGGGGACATGTCCTTTAGTCTTAGTATCCATTCGTGACTACATCATCGTTTTCCTCCTGTCACTTTTTACTTTACTTCTTCATTCTGCTGAGGTGCTCACTTTGATTGCTAACGTACTTCTGGGTCAGAGATCTCTCTTTTATAAAATTGTCTGTATTTAAGGTGGGATAAAACTATTAGGGTCATCTGCTTCATCACCTCATTTTCAAGGTGAACATACCAGTTGGTATTCCAGCATGCTCAAAGTTCGTGGTATTTAGGTCTGACCTACATCACCATCCGAAGTATCGTGTTCATAGTTGAAAAACAGATCTTTGATGTAGCGTTTAAACCAATACCTTTACTTCTGAATCACAAAGCTCAAGTGTTTTTCTGCCTGACTCCAGGACTGCAACTTGATCAGTGGCTTCTGTGAGCGATGCCCCCAAGGGCCCAGGCTTGTCATCGGCATTGTCCGCAGTGCGTATAAAGGGAATTACACTTGTATTGTGACATTCAAGGACCATGGAAGAACCTATAATCTCACCAGAACCATAAAGATGAAGGTGGTGGGTAAGAATGACTTTAAAAATGTGTAAAATGCAGGTGCAAAGCTGCGGAAGCCGTGAAAACAGCTAGAAAACTCTGTTGCAGGATCCATTTGTGGTTGTGATCAATCTGCATTACCCAACTGACCTGCTGTATTTTTGCTTGCTGGGGTCAACCTCGTGTCACCGCCCAGGACATGTTGAGCTGGAGGTCCCACCCACCGCCATGTCAAATGCCCCAAAGAACACAATGGTGACCAGGCTTAGGCTGGTGAGGTCCAGCCCATGAGATGGCCAGGGGTACCCTCTGCTGGCATGTGAATGCATAACCCTGGCACTCTTGCTTCTTTTTGTCTCCAGTGCCCTTTCCTCGTCCTTATTTGTAGGATTGTCCTGTTATAGCCAACTTGCCTCCGTCTTCCTGCAATCTCAAAACCTTGTGTGCTGAGGTTGAGACTGTTAATCAGCCAGACAGGGCTCCGGTTACCCAGCCCAGTGCTTGGACTGGTCCATCCCAGGCACAAGGGCTCAGCCTACCTGCCAATTGTAGACAGAGCTAAAAGCCCAGTGAACAGTCAAGCGCATGCTGAGTCCTATGGCAAATGCTGCTTTAAGAGCTGAATTAAATGCTTGCAATATAAAATGATGTTTTACTTTGTTTTTTTCAGAAGCAGCAATAAAAAGAAACTGGTACAGGTTGTGCCTTGTGGGAGATGTTGAGCAGGAGATGAGAGGGATGGACCTCTTCTGATACGAGAGGCCAAAAAACTTGTATCTATATTTACCTAAACTTTGGAGGAGCCTCAAAATCTGGATCTGGCCCTGAGTTTGGGGACTAGGATTAGATTTCTACTTGTATGGGACTCTGCAGCAGGATTGTATCCCCAGTTATACTGGGGCGTGTGCAGCGGGGCACGAGCGCGTTGTAAGCAAGGCTGCAGGGACCCCAGGTTCTCATGAAGTCCGGGTCCCTGTTGGGGCCTCTCTGTTCTCTCCCACAGGATCTCCAAACAAGGCCTTGCCACCACAGTTCACCTCTCCAAACGAGAAAGTGGTCTATGAAGTGGAAGCAGGTAAATCGCAACGCTCGCTGCCCTGGCAGCCTGCCTGCCAGGACGGGGAGACCCAGCCAGGCACGGAACCTCTCCCCTTCCACTGCATCCCCGGTGGTTTCCCTCGCAGAGCACATGGGCTCCCACAAGTTGCCTGGCAGATGGTGTGGGGTGCCGCTTCTCAATGCCAGAATGGGAGAGCACAGCTCTAAAAGTTAATTTTTGGAAGCAAAAGTAAAGATAAGTGGTCAGGCACGGAGATGGAGGACTGAAGCTGCAGAAGAGGATGAAACAGGGACCCTCAGCTGCTTAGAGAAATTCCTGTAGGACCTTATCTCAGCCCTGTCCCTGGCTGAGGTTTGCTCCAACCCTCCCTCATTCAGCCCTTCAGTGGCTTCAGCCTTCTGGCCACTTCTTGCTCATCTCCTCTCCCTTTTTGGCTGATTACTTCCTAATTAACGACAGCTCTTCTTTTGCTGGCCTCACAGCATTGTGTAATGGGGTACCACACTCCTTCCCCCACCCCATCTGTTTAGACTGATAGCTCCTTGGAGCAATTCCCTATATTGAATGGATCATGTCCCATTACAGTGCTGTAATAAATGTGATGCCAATGATGATGAATTAGCAGCAGAGTCTTCACTTTGAAGCACAGCTTTTTTGGCTCAGAGTGTCAGGCTTCTTCCATAGTCACTCTACAAGATAAAATCACTTATGGGCTGATCACAAAGATATTCATGCTCCCAAGCCTGATCTCGAAGGAAGTTAAATGCCTGAACAAGTGTTCCCACACCAAAATGCTTTTGTGGAACTGGATCCTTCACTTTATGGCATCTGTCCCCTGTGCAGTGGGGATGATTAACACTGTCCGGCTTTCGAAGGAGGCGGTTGGTAGGGAGCATCTCCTTCTGGGTGGTCACTTGGTGCAGTCAAGGAATTTGTTAATACATTTGGAAGGCAGGATATTTTTTCCTATTTATTTTCCTGTCATAAATCAACATGTCCGGGGTGTTAAACTGTTATCAGATGTCTGAAGATAGATGCTGGCCTCATCCTCTCCCAAAGGGAGGCAGAGCTCCGTCTGGTGGGATCACTGGAAAAGCACAAAAATCAGGGTGATGCTGTTCCTGCTTTGCAGTACCTCACCACGGTCCTTTCTTCCCAGGAGATGACCTTGTTCTGCCCTGTGAGGTCTTCTTCACCTTCCTGAAGGACTCCCGGACTGAGGTGTGGTGGACCATAGATGGGAAAAACACAGATGACATCATGGACCCCAAGATAAAAGTCACACAAAGGTAACATAGTAACGTGAACCTTCATTTGTATCTAACCCTCTCCTGTGTCCTGCAGGGGGGTGTGGGTACAGACACGCGACAGTCCCTTTTGCCTCACAAGGGAGTGTGGAGTCCCCCGCTTCCCTGTTAATCAGAAACACCGGTGTTTGCACCGTGCTGTGAGGAGCACCAGGAGCTCCAGGGAGCAGGCCTGTGTCTCATCTTAGAGAAGGATTTGAGGGAGCTTTGTTTATTAGTTCACATCGTCACTTGTTCAGGTCCTGGTAGTGGTGCCAACAGCTGGTGCTATTGTGGGACTTCTGAAACAGGGGCGAACACAATTGTGTTTAGAGGAATGTTCCTAAATAGCATACGTGATAAAAATGTTTCAAAAAACAGAGGCTGAAAATGGAAATACATTATATTGATTAGGAGGAATAGAGATTCAGTTATACGAGGAACCCAGATGAGGTTCCGAGTCCCGTTTGCTCGGGGCTGAATTACATGTGGAGGGCAGTGGCTGTCCCAATCGGTTTGCAAACCTATGTAGAAAAAGGAAAGGCAAAAGGAAATACCATTATCCCCCTTTTGTAGATGATCAGTTTGGGCACAGAGAGACAAAGTGACTCATCCAGGATTGCACACGGAGTGTGACGTATGTGACGTGGGCTCTGAATCCTGAGTTCATGAGATCTTGTTGCTTTGTAGGCAAGAACTTTCTTTGTCTCTAAAATACAATGTGACACAGCTGCAATGAGAAAATTATGAGTGGCAAAATAAATATTAAGGAAAATCAGATAAAGGAACAGCTGCAGCTGTATTAAAAACTCAAGTGTGTACCAATTTATAAGTATCAGGTTAGGTATTTTGGTTTTTTTAGGGAAAGGGTTGGGTTATGTCAGGGAAAGGAATATTTGTCACTAAGAACTTGGTGCAGTTTCACATATATAATACTCTATTTTTTCTCTTACAGTGAAATTATTAGAGATTTTGAAGACAAAACTGTCATAAGGACTCTAACAGTTGCGAAAGCCACACCAGAGGACTTGAAACGGAATTACACTTGCTATGCCAGAAATGCCAAAGGCGAGGACCGTAGCCAGGCCGTAGTGCGCGTGAAAGGTAAAATACTTGCAGAAGCATGGGTGAGAAATGAGGCATGTTCCAAGAGGGACTGTCGGTCCTGCCTTGAGCCTTGCCTTGCAAAACAGTAGGGGAACAAATAATTCCATCAGACCTTTTCCCCCAACACACGCTGTTCTGTTCGCCCTGCTGTATTATTGCTGTCGTACTGCAACACTTCTTGGAAGCAGGGAGCAAAGGACGCGTGTCACACATACCCTACCACGGTCAAGTGCTTGCGGGGAGAGAGGGGTGGATAGACCTGTTGTTCTCATCCTATCCACGTAGCACAACTGAAGCAGACCTGAGAGGACAGGCTGCTTGAAATGATTTTGGGTTACTTGATTGCATGAGGGTTTTGTGTGACGCAACGGCTATCAGTTGGTATCCTCCAGAAGGCAGAGTGCACTCGCTGACATTGCTCAGGGGGTGAGGCAGTCTAACCACGACTCTCTGCAGTTTTACTTCTTGGCTGTGACGATGCACCAGTCTAGACACAGCCATCTCAGCATGGATGGTATAGACTGATCCAGCTCTGTTCGGTGGAGTCTTTTTCCTACATCTGTCTTTTATCAAAGATTTTTGTTCTTGTTTGCCAGACTCGCTTCTCAGTAGTAAGAACTGTGCATTCACTGTAGGTATCTGAGGTTTCCTGGTTAAGGTGTATATTTCCTCCTCCTTATCAGCCTCATCTAGAGCTTCAACACCTGCTTGCTGTAGGTCAGACTTGCCCTTTCCCATCAGGGATGCTGCCCTGCTTTGTGTAGCTCATGCCAGACACCTCCTTCTCCCCGCTCTGCCCTATTAGCATGACTCACAGAAGTCCTTACTGGAAGAGCTCTTTCTCTTCCTTCTTGGTACTTGTCCTCCTTCCTTTTTGTCCCATTCCTTTGAAATGAACCTTTTCTGGATCATTAGGAAGGAACGATAGACCAAACACACACTGAGAAAGGCTGCAACCATCTGCCAGCGTGTTCATTCTACATACATAATAATTCTGGGATGATAATGTGTGTACATGTAGCAGAAGTGAATTTAAAATCTTCAGATTCTTTCTCTATACAGCGGAGCCTAAATGCTGTTTTCTAGCAGATGGATCTGTCCTATCCTCGCTCTTCCTCCCCTGTCTGCTCCTGGGCAGTTGAGTGGGTTTGCTCTGAGTAGACCTGGTTACTCACTCCTTTCTGCTCTGCTCCACTGCAAAATCCAAGAACCATCCCCAGCCACTGCTGGCAGAGCAGCCTTAAGCTAAGCTCGCTGCAGACCATCCCACTGCGCACAGGAGCATCAAGCATTCCAGAACCTGACCCCTCAGCACTTGTCTTCCAGTTTTTAGCAAGTAGCTATATATGTTGGCTCCAACTCTCTCATTACATTAGGTTATATATGTTTCCTGATTTTTCTGGATGATTTCCCTCTCCTTCCCATGTACTTCTGCTGCTCATCACCTAATGAAAGTCGTTAAATTCCTTCCATTTTCTTTTTTGTAATTCAGTTTCTAATAAAACTTACTAAATCTTGGAAACTGGTGATCTTTCCACTCACTGCTGTTTTATCGTGCAGTTTGCCAGTGTGCATGTCAGCTGGCACCTGAATCGCCAAAATAACTGAGTTGCCCAGGGATACAGTTAGAAGTGTTACTTTCTGTCCTTAATACAAAGAAGCCGCAGTGGCGTGACAGACACTGTATGAGTTGGAGGGTGGCCTGTGATGTTCTGGCTTGGTGTCCACAGGTTGTCCTATTTGATTGCAAGCATTTCAGCTTTTCTGTAATGAACCCTGATTGTTCTTTGCTGGTAGAAGACAGTCAGAAAACAATGCCTATTTATATCCTTGCCATTAGTCTGGGACAAGCCACAAGAACTGTGTATGTTTGATGGGGAGGGAAGATGGTGGCCATTGCCTTTACTTTGCTGCAGGTGAGCTTTGGTTGGCTCTAGTAGGAGTGCATGCTGTTGTGTTGCCCCAAGAGTTTGCATATACTGATGTGTTGTGGTTTGGGCTGTGGGGCACAAACCCACGATCCTGGGTCACGTTCATGAGCTGGCTTTGGATTGTGCAGGTGGTTTCCATCAACAAGTCATTCTGCCATCTGGTTACTCCCAGGTTCTTGCTCAGAGACAGAAGTCCAGCCTGTGCTTTGACTTGCTCTGCCAGCCCAGCCAGACCGAGTAACCCAGAATGAGGACTACAGGGTGGCCAGTCCTGCCAGAAAAGCCTTGGCTTGGTCACTGTCCTCTGAAAGTCCAGCTTGGCTCTTGGCTGTTCCTCTGTGGTGTTTGACACAAGCTTATTCCTGCTTAGCTGAAGGCCCAACCTGTTCTGTAAACCAGACCTCCTCTTTCTTTTTGAACCCAGTTGTAGCACCGAAGTACACCGTGGAGCTGGCCTGTGGACTGGGAGCAACCATCCTGCTCGTTGTGGTACTGATAGTCGTCTATCATGTTTATTGGCTTGAAATGGTCCTCTTCTATCGGGCTCATTTTGGAACAGATGAAACCATTCTAGGTAAGGAGCTAAAGGGCTTATATTTATTGTATCCTGCTACAGACCAGACCCTTCATTTTCTTATAGGAATTTTCATATAAGCTATTTTTAACCCACTTCACAGCATGATGACATTTTTACCTTCCATTTCTATACCTGCATTCAGTTTTGTGGGTCACTTTTAGAGCAAGAGGAGTCAGGCTTGGGTCATGGGGAAGGAGAGAGAAGTCCTCTGTATTCTCTGCAGAGATGAAGCATGGATGAGTCAGGCTGCCTGGGACACTGCCCTGCTGATGGCTAGCTGTTTGATCCGATCTAGATGGTCAAGACAAGTCATCAAGTTTCGTTAAGTCCCTGATTTCTCTGATGACTCTATCCAAGGATTCACAAAGCCAGGGTGATCCGCTTTAAAATGCGGGAAGGCATCCAAAAGGATGGATCTGGAAATCACCCTTCTGTCCTCTGTTCTTCCACGCTTCCTCGTGTTACTCAGAGTTCATCTCTGGGGACTTTGAGCTGAGATTTCTTCCTCTGTAGGATGAGGAGGGTGTTTGAGCCCTCGCAGCTTGTGGTGTGAACCTGCCGCGGGGGTGCAGCGGCTCTCGGAGGGTGTAGGCAGGGTGCAAGTCTCTGTCTGGTGGGACTGCTCATGGAGATAGACAGCAGTGAGAGGAAACAATGTCAGAGATGTCAAAAGACAAAAGGACCCTAGACAGAACGGGTTGGTCACCTTGCTGTGGCCTCGTGCCTTCAGCAACCCGGCATTGTCTGAGTACCTTCACGTTCAGGCTGAGTAGTCAAAGAGGCAGCGCTGCTGTCCTGTAACTATGGAAATGGATGTGTCCTTAGCCTGCGGTGTGGGGGCTCAAAGCAAGCCTTCGTTGCTGCTTCTCCCAGGAAGCAAGTCAAAGGCTCAGCATGTGCAGTATCACAGGCGTCTCTTCTGCCATTTGTGTTTCTCTGTGCTCCCAACGCTCAGACGGGAAGGAGTACGATGTGTACGTGTCCTACGCGCGCAATGCGGAGGAGGAGGAATTTGTGCTGCTGACGCTGCGGGGAGTCTTGGAGAATGAGTTTGGGTACAAGCTGTGTATTTTCGACAGAGACAGCCTCCCCGGGGGAAGTGAGTATTTCACTGGGGGCTGCGCTCCCCACGCGTCCTCTCTTTGTTGTTCTTTGAGGTACTGATAGTGGGTAGGAACTGGCCTATCCAGATTAACTTTAATCCTCTGGGTTTTTTTTTCCCAATCTCCATTCATGATCTCTTGTTGGTATTTTACAATGTTTTTGCTTCGCATGATAATGTCGCAGATGCTCCAGGCCACCAAAACGCCTGCTGTGGGCAAGTGGTGGTGGTTGGTCATTTCAGTTGCTCTGCCCAGGAGTGATGTGGAGGAGTGGCTGATCTATCAGTGTGAGGGAACCAGACCACTGACCTTCATGCAAGCCCTCTAAGCTGCCTTAAAAAAAAAAAAAAAAAAAAAAAAAAATGGGGGGGGGTGTGTGTAAAGTCAAGGC
>NW_009647955.1:2736102-2737970 GCF_000708025.1 Charadrius vociferus
ACCCTACAGAGTCCATAAAAAAAAAAAAAAAAAAAAAAAAAAATGGGTGTGTGTGTGTGTAAAGTCAAGGCTGGAAAGAAAAGAGGCAGGGGGAGTGTGGTACTGGACCAGACTGGTGGCTCACAGAGGGTAATGGTGAATGCCTGTAAAATCCAGGAGTGTCTGCTTCAGAGAGGTGTGGAAGCTACCATGCCAATATCAGTGAGACGATAATGTGCCCTCCCAGAAGGCCTCACACTCATCCTCGTTAATTAGAGAGTCTGTGTCTAACATGGCATACAATTAAGTTGCTATGACTAAGAGTTCTTTGTTTCAGGTAGTGAGACTCATCTCTTCACTTAAGATGTAGAGTTTTTTCACTGTTTCAAGCTAAATCATACAAGATTCTGGACACAGAGTTTGCTGGAAGGATGGAGGGGAATCACCAAGAACGGAACTTTGTGAAACTCTCCAGATATGCGTAGTCACACAGGTGCCACAGCAAGGGCACAAATTAGCCAATACTCTCAATTTCAGTGTCCTGGGGGCTGAGTTGGCTGTACGATCCCTGATGCCTACTAAAAGTTCAAAGCCTCAACTTTTGCCGGTGCAGACTGCCCCACTTTGAATTCATGGGGTTTGGGTCAGGACCCCACTGATGACAGAATCTGTGCTTATAAAGTCCATTGGGGTCCATTTTGGGTAGGACAGGAGGGACTGCTGGAGTCCCAGCCCAGCTGCGTGACAGAGGGAGCAGAACTAGTCTGGGATCTGTCATCTTTATCTCCTAGATCATTGCCAGGACACAGCACCTCTAAGTTTGAGGGCAAATAAATATGTGTGCCTGAGGGGACAGGGTGACAGCTGCAGTCCTGGTGCTGTTCCGTCTAGAGAGAGCCTGGGTGACACGACAGGGCACCCTGAAGGCTCTATTTGCTTGATTGCAGTGCCAGGCTCAGAGCAGGTTTGCTCTGAGCTGTTCTCGCCAGTTGTTCCTCAAGACGCACATCTCCCTCCTCTTCCCTCCGCCGCTTCTTGCCATCCTTCCCCTTTTCCCTTCGGAGGGTCTCATTTTCCTCCCAGCGCAGCTCTCCTGGGCTCCCTACCCTTCACCCTCACCCCTGGAGCGCTCCCACCCCTGCTCACTGTGGCAGTGGGTACTGGCCTCAATCCAGCACCAGCCCTCTGGAGCACTGCTGGGGTGGCTCCTCATTGCACTGCCTCATTGCACATCCCTGTTGCTTCTTAGCTGGGATTTGACTAATCTCCTTCTCGGGGAAGCACGGCAGGCCAGGCAATAGCTTGTTGGCAGCTGGTGTCATGCCTCCACAGTGTGCATCTGTGTCACGGGTAGAGAGTTATGTAGTCCTTGATGAAGAAGCAGTGGGAGATGGATTATCCTGCGAGTTTTCTGACAGGAACTAATCAAACGTGCTTGACAGCTAAATGAAGTTGCCTGTCAGCGTTGTTTTATTCTCCGTTGTATTTTCTGACCAGTCAAGATCGTTCCCTTGCCAATGAAGTATGGGACATCCTGCAGCAGAGAGTGCAAGCACCGGGATTCACATTTACAAGGAATTTTCACATTAATTACAGAAAGGTGCCTAAGGACATTCTACCTGCAGATGTGAGAAAAATAAAAGAGGATCCACAGTTACCATGACATATCTCCAGCTCAAAGGGTGTCACTTTTGGGACACTTCATTAAAAGTCCTCAGAGCAGTTTACTTGTCACTTCTAGAAACGCTCAAATCTGCTTTCATCGATGACATTGACAGGAACAGCTGGATGAGTAACAGGAGTTAGGATGGTAGTATTTCCAAAGCAGATGAACCCATGAGGACACTCCATAAGGGTGTAGATATTCATTGGGTGTGTTTGGTGTAGGG
>NW_009647955.1:2738032-2746486 GCF_000708025.1 Charadrius vociferus
AGGGAAACTGAGGCAAGATGAGTGAAAGGATTACCCAGAGTCAATCTGGACATCTGCCAGAGGAGGATGTAAGCGTAAGCATTCAGGGTTCCCCACGCCTCCTCGGGCTGGATCTTTTCCTTGAGGTCATGTGTTGTCCAGCTGGCAATTTTCCTGCTCTGCTCCTGAGAACCTCTTTTTCTGCTCTCAGTAGAAGGAAGCTAAATCTGAGCCTACCAGAGCAGCCCTCTTGGCCACATGGCATCCTCATAGCAGTGGGTAGTACAGTGCCTTTTGGATGTAGCTACCTCAGGCATCTCTGCGTAGTGTGGGGAGGAGGAAACATATCTGCAGGCACCCTGGGGCTGGGAGAAGAAAATGTCACTGTATGGGTCAGTGGGTACCAGCCATGGTGTAGGAGGCCTTACCTGGAATCACTTGCAGGGTTGGGAAGCACCAGTATAGTCTCTAGAGAGGGCCTCCAAGGGATTTTATTGTCCTTTTCAAGAGACACCTGGTGTCACGCTAGCAGCTCAGCAGTATGTTCTCAGCCATCACTAACCACCTCAATGTTTCTTTCTCCCAGTTGTCACAGACGAAACCCTGAGCTTCATCCAGAAAAGCCGATGTCTACTTGTTGTCCTGAGCCCCAACTACGTCTTGCAGGGGACACAGGCCCTGCTGGAGCTCAAGGCTGGTCTAGAGAATATGGCCTCCAAGGGCAACATCAAAGTCATTCTAGTGCAGTACAAAGCCATCAAGAAGAGCAAAGTGAAGGAGCTGAAGCAGGCCAAGGCAGCCTTGACCGTCATTAAATGGAAAGGCGAGAAATCCAAGTTCCCAAAGGGCAGGTTCTGGAAGCAGCTACAGGTGGAAATGCCAGTGAAAAAAATCAGCAGGAGGTTGAGCCTTGATGGGCTTATACGTATTCCTGAAAAATGCTTGACACCATCAGAAAACAAAACAAAACAAACCCCAAAAATCCACATGTTAGGCCAGGGAGTAGGAAGGAACTTGGAGTTTTTACCATGAAGGACTGTCACAAGCATTTCAGTTGTGCCTCCCTGAAGCTTTTCTGCTGCCCTGGCAGTAGAGAGACCAAAGATGTGTATACCTCCTCTCTGCAAATGCACGTCCTTGTCATCAACCACACGAGCCCTGGGCTTGAGGTCTAAATTTGGGCTATCCATGTGGGATGCATCCAGCACCTTGTGATAGCATGATATTTGTATAGGAGAGTACTCCTAGATCCAGTTCCTATGGGACCTTTGTTAGCATCCAGGACAGAGCTGCTTTCCTCTCTTAAGCACCTTTCTCCTTCCTGGTCATTGGTCCCTGTTGCAGAAGCTGAGGAGCAGTTTGAAAGGTGGCTCCAGGATAGAGCCTTTCATACGTGTCCCAGCTATATAGTCCTGATCGCTGCGGGATCACAGATTTCTGCTTCAGTGGGGGGAGCGTAGACTCTTGAGGCTCCTCATCTTTGCTCCACACATTTTTGTCGGAGCAGGTGTATTCAGATAGCTCGGCAATGTGAAATGGCTGTTACAAAAGCTTTTTTTTTTTTTTTTTTTCTAAAAAGCATCAAGCTAACAGTGTTAAGAATAGACTGTCCCTGCAGCCACAGTAAGTATTTTTTATTAGGAGTAATTCTAATACTTAGCACTTAGCTGTACATAAAATTGTTGGGGCTAGATTTTTCCTTGAAAGCCCTGCATCTCTTCTGCCCATCTGGCTGCCATAAAAAGTTTTTTTTAAAAAAAAAACAACAACAGTTCTGCTAGGTGATATTGTATTGTAGCATTTCTACTAATAAGTGGTCAGTGTCTGGGACTCTGTAGCCTCCCAAGTACCCCAGATCCTTCAGGGCTGTAATGCTCATAAGCCAGGGGAAATCTCTCATTAGTACAGGCCATGGAGCGTGTCTGAGAGATGCTTCTTTGTAGAGTAAACTCAGGGACTTCACAAGCACTGCAAGGAACCCAAATTTACTACTGAACCCACCTACTGTGTCTGTGTTGCTGGCTGGGGGGAAAGCATCGTGCAAGGTGCTGCCGAGACCTCTGGGATGGCACTGGGTATATGTCCCACTCCCCAGGAGACCCTACAAACTTAGTTGTACATATTAAAAGCTGTTAGCTCTGTCCAGGTGGGTAAGACTATGAGGACAGGCTGTGAGAGTTGGGGTTGTTCAGGTTGGAGAAGAGAAGGCTCTGGGGAGACCTTATTGTGGCCTTTCAATGCTTAAAGGGGGTAAGAAAGACGGGGACAGACTTTTTAGTAGTGCCTGCTGCAATAAGACAACAGGTAATGGTTTTAAACTAAAAGAGGGTAGATTCAGACTAGATTAAAGGAAGAATTTTTTTGTGATGAGGCTGGTGAAGCACTGGAACAGGTTGCCCAGAGAGGTGGTAGATGCCCCATTCCTGGAAACGTTCAAGATCATGTCGAACAGGGCTCTGAGCAACCTGATCTAGTTGAAGATGTCCCTGCTCGTTACAGGGGGGTTGGACTAGATGACCTCTAAAGGTCCCTTCCAACCCAAACTATTCCATGAATCTGTGAAGACTTGGTGTTCTCTGCCTGGGTATGAACAACATCACCATTCCTAATGCAGGGCTCAGGTTTAAACTCAGCAAGTCTCCACCCAGCATGTTTCAGCCTGGAGTTGCAGAACAGAGGATGTATCTCAGCTTCTGCAACCTTTGCACAAAATGGAAATACAAAAAAAACCTCACTTCATACCAGTCCTTGCTTCAATGGGAGGCAGGAGGCGTAGGAGAGGAGCTGGTGAGTTAACCCCGGGCAGGCAGGCTTTTCAGACCACGGAGAGGAGTGTCCCTTCCCTTGTAGGACAGACCAAAGCACAGTGGGACCCAGGCATTGACTCCTACTGTTGTTCACAGTGTTTTCACATAAAACTGGAAGCTCTGGGGGTGTCTCCGTACTCCTGTAGCTCCCAATGCAAGGGCCTGACCACTTAATTGTGAAATTCAGTATTACGTACACTAAGCGCATGCTTATTTTCTGTGGATAATGCTTGCTCCTGAGTCAGGTCTGACTCATGCTTTCACTCGGTTGGTGTCCAGCGGGTGAAGCGTAGCCATTCATCATGGCATTAAAAAAGCACTACAATTTGGAGTCTTTGCACTATTCACCCAGCTGAGCAGGGAGGTTCCAGGGCATCCCAGTAAACAGCCCAGCCTTAGAGGCGTGGGGCTGAATCCTGGCATCAGCAAAGCCCCTTGCTCTTAGCATCTTATGATTAATAATGTTATTCCAGGTCAGTGGGGAGGCGCAGCCACCTGTGCCATTGGGCAGGTACTGTACAAACGTGCAACAAAGAGAGCTCCTTTCTCTCCTTCGTCTTCATCCTCCACCCCCTGCCCCAACTAAGCTCTGCTTTAAGCAGGTACAATTGCAGTCAGCTTCACTGAAGGCGGTGGAGCTCCTCATCTGCTCAAAAGTACTTAAAAGCTTTGCGGTTGCGAGCTCTTCTACTGTGGTTGTCTGTGGAGGAGCAGAGCTGCTTCCCACGCTCCAGAAAGCTTCATTTGTATGAGACGGCACCCAAAACCACACTCAGCTTTGTGAAGCCATTGCAACTGTGTCATTTTGCCCAGCTTCACCTTTTTGTTTGTGTTTTCAGCATCCCTGTAATCAGCTGCCAGATCTGCAGGCAGAGGGAAGGCCCTGAGGCCAAAGCAGAGCTGTGTTAGATTCCAATTTAATTTTTAAAAAATCGACTCAAAAATACGCATAAATTCAATTAACATCCCAGACCTTACCACATCACATCTCACTTTTGGCTGAAGTACCAAGGGAACTTCTGCTGATGTTTCAGCTGGTCTGATTATTTTAAGAAGTTAAATCCACCTCATTTGTTTTGCTGATTTTATTCAAAGAGTTTTCCAGATAAACAACGGACCCCAGGACTTTCTCTGGCATACATTGCAGTGGCCCTTGGTGCCAGTGCAACTCCAGAACAGGATTACTGAGAGACTTCAGCAGAGCACCCACAAGGCAAAAGGTGCGATGGTCTGAAGGTGGCCTGAGAGGTCCAGAGGGAGCGGTGTGGAAGGAATAGTGCTGGAGAAGGCTCTGCTACCGCAGGAACTTTACCATGGGCTTTGCTGGGAGCTGCCCGGGCAGGGGTAAACCCCAGTCCCGGCTGTAATGCAGATCTGCAAAGCACCTCAAACGCGCCTGCCATTTCATCCTCTGCCACATGTGGTATCTGTTACGGGATTCTGTCACAGCATCTCTCTAGTTCAGTTGGTTCATTTGAGTTTCTGTGTTCTAACATAACATTTATCAATACGCAGCTCATACGAAGTTCCTCGTTGTTATTTCATGGGGAAACAGCGTGGCACAAATTGGAAAAAATATCTTCCTCCCGCCCCGTGCCGTTTGATGTTGTACAGCTGTTCCAGAGTTTTCCCTTCTCTTTTCTGTATGTTTTTGCCTTTGTGTTCTTTGGTTTCTGAAGTGTCAGTATTATTTTATTTTGCTTTTCAATAAAACATTTTCACTTTTGCATTTCAGTCCTTGTGCATTTCTCATAAGTATCATTTTCCTCCCCATTACGTCTGCTAAAGGCTGTTAAAGAAAGATGATTGTGCGTAGTCCAAGCATCAAGATCATTGGGGACACCTCCTTGGGGGAGGGGGGCACTTTCCTGCCTGTTTCATGGTGTTCCTGCAGAGATCCTGAGGTACCACCACTGCTACCAGGGCCAAGGAAGCAGAAACACAGTGACACACAGCATTCACGTGTCACTCGGCAGCGGACACGCACACACAAAAAGTCTCTGACCCGAGGAGTGCTTACTTGGCAATCACAAGATACAAAGATGGGAAGGAAACATCATCCCTTTGCTTGAGAGACCAAGCCAGAACGTTGAACAGAAATCTTGGAAATCTGCCCTAACCACAGAAATCAAACTCACTGTTGGGCTGCTTTGCCCAGCAGCTAGTTGGGTAGAAAGGGTTCATTCAGCTTCCTACTTTCTCATCCAAGCCGCTTTCTTGGCTTTTCCCCTTGTTTGTACGCTAGCAGGTAAGTTGGGGGAGAGCCTAGCACTTCCAGAGCACTAGCAAAATGAATACTTGTGACCATCTATGGATTTAGGGTCTACGGGGTATGGGATCTATGCTCTCCCCGCCCCCCAGCTTTTATTGGGCTGAGACAAATGTATGCCTCTTACAATGCTCTGCTATAGCGCTGAGGTACATGAGGGGAGACGCAAGTAAACCTGCAAAAATATGGAGAGTCCTTTGTAACTGTGTAGTAGAGATGGAAGTTTTTTTAGTATAAAGCAGATATCCAAGAGCATCAAATTCCCAGCTCTGTTGGTACCCAAACCCCCACAGCGTTATTGCTGCCTGTCCCATCCTGTGCTGTTGTCACTGGGAAGGACCATCCTGTGAAGTGGCCACTCAGGCTTTTTCATGCCCTGGGATTCCATTGTAAGCTGATCATCCGAAGATATCCTGGTCAGCCAAGTCTAAATGCATCCCATTCTCAGAAATAAAATCTATCTTTGGGAATTTGAGCTTTTTCCCTGCCAAAAAAATGTCGAGTCTCAAAAAAGTGTTGTAAATTAAAATTGGTAAAAGAAAACCATCACTGTCAGCTCAATCAAAACATTTCATTTCAGCAGTGTTGGAGTCACTCACATTAATTGAACCTGTGCTTTTTGAGCAGGCAGGTAGAATAGGTGACCTCCCAGGGGCTGCTCCTGCCTACGTTTCGCTGTGATGCTGTGATTCCAGTTTCAAAAAGAAAGACCTTTCAAACCAGCAAAGGAGCTTTTTCTTACACAAAATGTTGAAGCTTGGCTGATTTCAAAATAGATCTCAATCAGTAATAGAAAGGTTTGAATGAGGTCTGGACTCTGTAAATTGGGAGATTGCTGCCAATTTTTCGTGCCTTTGAAATAGGGTAGTAAGAACTTTTCAGGGCGTTAAGTGGCAATTCTGACAGAACTGACTTTATCATCTACTCTTGGTTTCAATGAATCGGTGTGTGTCGGGGGGAACCCCCCCTCCCCCCAAACCTTGTATACAAGAAAAAAATACTGCAAATACTTTGATTTAAATTCCAGTATTATGTTAAAGAACCAAACAGTGCCTTACTTTCCCCATTAGGATATTATTGTTCAATCCGTTTTCCTATTGCAAGTTCTTGGTCTCCAAATAATCTAGTGACAATGAGTTTTACAGTTAGTCCTGTATCTTTGAGAAAAAAAAAGTATTGCTCTGTACAATATTAAGATGCACGCAGGTGCAATATGGTGCACCTTCTGCTGTGAGATAAGGAAAGAGACAGCCAAGTGCTGGAAGAATAAGAGACATTGCCATTGCAGGGAAGGTACAGTATATTTATTTATATAAAAGACCATGGTTCCACTGGCAGGGAGGGAGGGGAGTCTCCGTGCTGAGGAATCAAGGCTTTAGCAGTGTGAAGGTAATGGAAGCAGCAGGTAGCTCTTCTCCCCAGAACAGCTCTTTACAAGACATACCTGCAGAGAGGTTTTTCTCTCGGAATATGCAAGAGCTCTTACTCCAATGTTCCCTGTCCTGCTTGAACACCACCTTGTCCTGAGGTCCCCCCCACCATCTCAGGCACCAGTACTCAGTAAGTGGGTGGGGTTTTTTTTTTAAGTTTTTACAGTTCTATGAATCAGCTTGGGTTAATTTGCTAAGTGCCACAACCCTATTATTTCCCATCCTTTCCACTTCTCACCCATTAGCCATGACACCTTCAATGTGCTTACTGCATCCCAAGCCATAGATAGAAGTTCAAGGACATCCTTCAGGTTTGCTGCTTTTCAGCATTCATAATAAAAGAGATGCTGCCCTTGCCTGGCACCGTTCCAGCTAAGCATCTTGCTGAGCTTTACAAAGTGCAATTAATCCCAAGAAATGCTTTGAAGGACAGTCTTTTCACCCCCCATCATGGCTAGAGGAACTGATGGAGAGGTTTAAGGCTGACGTTTTCGCTTTCTAGGTTTGGAGGCTTCCATTTCTAGATGACAGAGCATGAGAGGGAGGGAGGTGGGTCTTAGCCTCAGCAGTGCGAGCTATGGCACGATGTGATTGCTTCACTTCGTTCCCCCCATGCAAAGGGCTGCCAGAGCTGTGGGCAGGTGGTTCCCGAACAAGACCTGCCCTTCATAATGCCTGCAGTTCCCCGGCAGGAGTGATGCGGTGCAGTGCAGAAGTCAGGGTATGGTCCTGGTTTATCCTGCCATCCTGGCTTCTCAGTTACCACTTCAGCCTTCTCAAAAACCCACCACAAAGCAAAAATGCTGCTATTGCTCCTGCAGTCCCTGCCAGCAGGAGCGTGGGCAAGTAGAAAGCCACTGGGCTTGTGCCAGGTTTCCCTCTGTGGGCAGGGGGGATCTGTGCAGGTATGCCACCAAACTGCTTCCTTCAGCTTTTCTCTCCTTTGTGCACCCCAATTCCTCTGCTCTTGCACTCTTAGATACCACCGAAGCGGTGTTCGACTTCATCCAGAGGAGCCGCAGGATGATTGTGGTCCTGAGTCCCGACTACTTGACGGAGAAGAGCATCAGCCTCCTGGAGTTCAAGCTGGGCATCATGTGCCAGAACGCCATTGCCACCAAGCTCATTGTGGTGGAGTACAGGCCACTGCAGTGCACCCACCCCAGCATCCTCCAGCTGAAGAAGTCCGTCTCCTTTGTCACCTGGAAGGGGGAGAAGTCCAAGCGCTCCAGCTCCCAGTTCTGGAAGGCGTTGCGGCTCCCCCTGCCGCTGCGCAGCCTGAGTGCCGGCTCCGGCTGGAACGAGAGCTGCTCCTCCCAGTCAGACATCAGCCTCGACCATGTCCAGAGGAGAAGGAGCCGGTTGAAAGGGCAGCCCGACCCACGGGACGCCGCGGCAGGGACTCTCGCTCCCGGAGGGACGGCCCCGGCCCCTGAGTCAAAGGCCAAACACCGAGCCAAGCACTTCTTGACGTGCCGGTGTTGTGGGACCTATTGCAATGGCGGCAGCAGACTCAAGCGCAAACATCGGGCTGTGCCTGAGCCCAGGTGGGACGCTCACCTCTGCAAGCCGGGCTTGGGCAGGCTCGCAGCGCAGGGGGTTCAGGGCAGAAATCGAGCTGAGCCCCCGCCGGCACAGGCTCCCGCTCTCGCCCTCTGCCATTACAGCGACCTGTCGAACAACAACGATTTCTACGCCCTCTAGCCAAGAGGCTGACGGCACCGCAGGTGCTGGGCCAACAGTATATACCCGCTGCAGCCTCAGCTAAGATATTTTTATGATATCGCAGGCTGGCGCTGTGTCCTTCACCATCAGTCCCACGCCATCACGGAGGACTGCGGCGATACCACCGGTGCCGGTGATCTGAGCCAAGGACCTGCAGCCACGCACACAGAGAAGTGGCTGGTGGTGGTGGGGGGTCCTGCCTGGCTCCTTCTCCTTAATTTAAAATTACAAAGTGGAGCCGAAA
>NW_009647955.1:2746632-2747887 GCF_000708025.1 Charadrius vociferus
AATGCGCTGTGCGGTACGGTGCAGTGCATTATCCACTGTGGTTTAAAAGAACTCGGTCAAAAGTTTTCAGACAAGTCCCTTCTCTCTAAATAAAACTGATTTCTTTAACCTGCTGTTGTTACAAGTGCTGTGGGAACTGGTAAATGCCAGAGCCTTGTTCACCAAGCGGTGCCTGGGGACGTGGTTTGCCCAAGCTGGCTGAGATCCTCTCCTGTTCCCAGTGCTTCCAGTGGGCTCCTGGGCTTGGTCCCTCTCCCAGCTACACCATATGATGAATTTGTTCTGTCAGTTGCATGGCCTTTGGCGCAGCAAGAAAGAAAATGATTACAAATCAAGGGAAATATGATTAAAAAAATTCTCTGAGTAGTCAGTGTGCTCAGGGATACGAGCAAGACCTAAAACCCTCACAGAAAACCTCAGGCACTGAAGCTAAGGGGTCAAAACTCAACCACACTTCATTAAATAACCGAAAGAGCCTTTGAACAGTCTCCCTGGGGCTGCTGTTTCATCAGCCCGTTGAGCTGGCTGTCAGCAGTGTTTCCCACTCTTCATCCGCAATGATAACTTCATTTGCCTCATTTCATTTTGTATAACGAGTTGTCTCCCCACCGAGGAAGGGTGCTAATCCGGGGAGTTGGCCACTCGCTTTTAGCTGAGACATGCCAGACTGGGTAGTACACTGCATTTGTTTTCTTTTTCTTCTGAGACAAAAAAAACCAACCCACTGGTTCTTTACCACTCTGGTCAGCCTCTCAGGTTGGCAATTAATTATTTTTTTTTCTGCTTTGGGAATATGAACTGAGCCCTTGGGGTACAGGGTCTGTGGCCCCCAGGACAGACCCTTACCTGATGTCCTCAGGTGCAGCCTGGGAGGGAGGAAGGGGCCACGTCTCGCCCATTTTCACAGTGCTGAAGCTCAGTTATAATTCACGTGTCGCTTTCTTTGCCTCAGCAGCTCCTCTTCCCCGGTATTGCCCCCACTTTTTCGATCCTTTCCTTCTGAGATCAAGCACAGCTGATGGCTCTCCTGTTACAAGTCTCTGTGAGCTGAATCCCAACAGCCCTGCTGCAACAGACCGAGAAAATAGAAACCAAAAAAACCTGGTGCTGAGTCAATCTAAATAAAATAAGGGAAAAAAACCACAACCCACCAGCCCATAGGAATTAGAAATTCAGACTCTACAGAACTCTCCAGGCGTAAATTTCTCTCTAATTTCAAGCAGACACGTTATAAATGGCTCAGAAAAGTTTTGTC
>NW_009647955.1:2747921-2758133 GCF_000708025.1 Charadrius vociferus
CAGGAATGAGGTATTTGGAAAGCGAGCTGATAAATTGTAGAATGCTTTGTGAGAAGCAATCAAAATGCCATTAAATGGTTAAACAGTTCTAGTTGCTTACAAGTAGATGTGGGACGGTACTGTCAACGAGTTTCATAGAGCTGGAAATACAGGCTACAAAATACAAATAATTTGCAATCTGTCAACCTCCAGAGTCAGCATATTTGTTATTTGTTGGCATTTAAACCACTTTTATTTACAGACTTTGCCCTTATTTGACCATGGTGTTATCTTGGTCGACTACAGCAATCCAAAGATGCAGGAAGCAACAGCTGGAGCTTGTAGCGGACGTACAAAATGGCCAAGTCCAGTCTTTTTGGGCCAACTGTCATCTCTTCGTGAAAAAACAAATGCAAACTGGTAAGGACCATTGCTTCTCCTGTTGCTTCCACAGAGCTAGTGCCAGTTTACTACCCACCATACTGACCCATGGTTTTGGTTGCTCTTGTAACGAATACTGAGACACGGCGGATTTCCCCTTTGCCCCCTGCGCCCAGGCTCCCACAGCCTAAGGCATGATGGGGTGTCTCAGCAAGAACTAAACCCTAGAACCAATTTCAGCTGTATTTGGAGGTATTTCCAAGCAACATCCTAAGCATGTTGCTTGGAAATACCCCCAAGCATCAGCACAAGGTCCTGCTTTAAGACCAGATCCAACCCTTTGTACAGGGCTTGAATTCTGCTCTCTGAAAATCAGTTAAAACTGATTTATGTTCTATCTGACACTGACTGGTACAGATGGGCTGTAGTCACTGCTCTCTCCTCTGGTACACATATATTTGTCAGTTGTATACAAGAATCATCTCCAAAGTTAACAGTCAGCACACTACTACCATCCCCTTCACACACCCAGTCCTCTTGAAAGAACTGTTCAGAGGGGAGTAGAGTTAATATATATGGAGAATTTCCACCACATCCTAATATAAAAACATTCATATAACCTTGTATATCCTACTAATGGCATGCAGTGGCGGAATGCTACCAGGTCAGAATGTGCAGAGCCATTAGTTCAATATTTCCACTGTTACGTAGAAGTTTTGAATCTGTGGAAGGCTGGTGGTGTCATGAAGACACGGAAGAGAGCTAGCCAGGCATTTAGGGAACACAGGAAAGTCACTTAGGCCATCTCAACATCAACCTGTCTTCACTTCAGTGACTGCAAAGCTCTGGTGCCCAGGAGGTCTGTCCCCAGCAAGTTCCTCTGGGCATGCCAATAACGGGCTGCTCCTCACATCTGAAATGCTGGTTGAATCACTCATCTGCAAGAACTTCTACAAATTCTCTTAACATCAACAAGAATTTTGTTCTCATCTATTACACTAGATGCTGATCTCAGAGCATTTGATCTAAGTGTATTTATAGCAGACATTTTCCCAAATGATGACAAGACCATAAAGGAACTGACAGATGCCAGAAATAGGGAAAAAATCCTTCAAACCCTTAATCCTTGCTCTATATTTATATATATATATTTTTTTTTTCTCCTACTGTTGGTCTACCACAAATCTCTGTTAAGGGCAGCACCACCTCTGGGGTGGTGTCTTCCCAGTGTGACATACAAGTGTAAGGGTATAACCCAGAGCCACATCAAGCAGGCGAGGGGAGACCATATGGGGGTAGACAAGAGGGTAACACAGAGCTCCAGCCCAGGGGACGGAGGTGCTCCCTGCTCACCACCCAGGCACTCGGCCCCATCTGGCACCCAGGAACATGTGGTGCTCTTCTGGAAATGCATGAGTTAAAAAACACTGTGGAAAGAGGGGGGAGAAATACTAATGAATGACCCCATAGCTGCCTGCCCAAATCCATGTGAAAGCAGCAAGGTTTGACTCTTGTTGACGGTGGTGTTGATGCTACCTACCATTACTGGTCATGCTGTGGAGAGGCTGCGGCTTAAAAAGAGATAATAAATGCACCACTCAGGCCCCTTTTGTAAAGATGTTAATGAGACTCATAAATGTTGCAGAATGGTTTGTAGAAGAATATGACTTTAATTCTTCATAATACCAGACACGGTAATGGCCAGTCACAGGGGACACAACATTTACGCTGATATGCCTGTAATCAGGCTAATGATTTTTACTTTACTAAAACATATCTGCCACAAAGTCATTTGGCTTGAAATCATCAAAGAGTTTTCCAACTCATCAGTATTTGTTCAAGTGAATAATCAGCCTCACCCTTAATATCATGCCTGATTGTTGTTTTGCCTGGTGTTTGCTTCCAGGCAGGGTTCTTCTTCTACCTTCCCCTGCTGCAGCAAAGAGAATTCTCAGGGATTTTTCTGTATATGTGGGGTATTTGCACACTGTTGCTAATTCATCTGGCAATCCATTGCCCTTGGAAGTTTTCTTCTCAAGTTTTCCAAAAGGTTTTCTTCCTTTTCTCTGTTGTTTAATCGTTCTCAGACCGCAGATGGCAGAGAGGTCTCTCCTGTTGCCTGGGCTGCGCAAGGACGTGAAGTCCCTGACCCGCGGTTATTCACTGCTTCCCACTGACTCTTGCCCTCATGCCACCACATCTCAGTGGGAAACCGGACTTCCTTGCTCATCCACTCCAACACCTTTTCCAAGGAGGTGCTATGGCCGAGGTGCCCCCCAGCTATCCACCGGCACAGTCTTAGATGAATTTTTTTGTTATGCTGCACTGTATCTGCTTGGGGCCAGTTCATCAGGCAATCCAGCTCACGTTGCATGCTTGGTGAAGCGGGAAATAGCGATGACAGACAATCTTTGTGCCATCTGCCACGGTTATTAGCAAATGATGTTTTATTTATCTCCAGATCAGCCATGAAGACACTGACTCCCATTAGAAACATGCTCAATGACAAGTTCTCATCTTTTGAGATCTATAGGTTAATGGCTGAAGAACCAAAAACCTGCTGTTAATGTGCACAGGGTGATGCTTACAAAACACTACCACACCTATGTACCCACAGTTACCAGCCAAGCTGGAAATACTAGTGATGGAAAAAGGTCATTTGGGAGAATCTGCTCCCATAAAGCCATCATCATTTGCTACTAATTAATTACACTGACACCTTGAAATTCCATATGTGAGCAATTCCATATTGACTAGTCTGGGAATGAGCTTGCAGTGACCCACACAGATTCACACAGAACTTGAGTTTCCCGTTCACAGGAAATTACATTGTTTTGAAGTTGGTTTTTTTTTTTTTTGTCTCCTCTGCTGTCATCAAACAGAGCACAAACAGCACAAGATGACATCAAAATTTTCCATGAAATTTCCTTAGTAGTCTGTATCCATAGCAAACAGAAAATATTTGATTCCCATTTTAATTTCTATTTTCCTTAACATAAACATGTTTTGAAAAGTTTTTTAAATAAATCTCAAAATGTGCTACACCAAGAGTGTCAAAAGCATGTTGGTATTTCAATTCTGTTTTGCTTACAGCATGTTTTGTTAAGACTAATCCCTTTTAAAACATTTCAACTTAAATGAAAACAGCATTTTCCTTTGAAAACCACCTTCCATTATAAATACAGCATCAGATTGGCATTGGTTATCAAACTTGCTCTTTTCTGCATATTGGCCCAGAATTCTCAGTTTTTAGTATTTGCAGTTTCCCAGTCTTCTAAGATCCATTGAAAAATTAAGTCAGTGATGCCATAAGCTCCTCAACCAACCCTCCAGCAATTGAAAAGCCTCCAACTGTATCCTTACAGCTAGCTGGAAAAAATCAACGTTTGCTTACCAGATCTTATCAACTCCTCAAATCTCACTCATGTTTGTGTATCAGGCCCAAGTACTTGGCTGTGGATAATGCCTTAGTACCTCTTTTCTCCTATATATTGCCAACGCAAATGGAGATGTCTCTGAAGACAGTAATCCATGCCTTCTGCTCTGCTCGCGTTCTTTCAATGCACACTGTTGCCAGTGCAAGAAAATTCTGATCCATTCATGCTTACATTTTAATTGCATGCTCCTTTCTGGAGGCAGGCAAGAGTAACTTCTATCATTTTGTTTCACATCTCTGCCTCAGGAGCATCTCCTCCATGTGCGGCGACGCACGAAAGAGCAGCTGCTTGCTCCCATTTGGTACCAGCTTCACTGGCACATGTTCATTTACCTGCATTTAACATCCTGATGGAGTCGGACAGCATTTCAAGCTCACTCACTATACCTTTCAGATTTGCACGCATGAAAATCTTGCTGTTGTCCCCTCATATTTGCATCTATTTTGGCTGGTTTCATGCACGCTAGCAGCACATTCCTGCCAGTCCTGGTTCCCCCGAACAACAGTAAATGCTCAGTTGGTCTTCTTTTGCCCAGCATTTGGCACAAAGCTGGACCTGAATCTGAAGGTGAGGGCATCTGGGCTACATCAGCACCTACTACCCAGCTTCCCAAATAACCGTCAGACCCCATCTGGGGCTGCTCTAGCAATGCTGGGTGCTAGTTTTCTGCTTGCCTGGCTCCCTCTTCCCTTGAGGTCTTCAAGGACACAGTTTAATAAATGCCAATAGTGTCAGCAGAATCCACTCATATCACTCTAATTTTAAGTATTTATTATTGGTTCTTTTGGGACGTATGGACATAGACATCCGAAAAGTAACCGGGCTGAGCTACGCTTTTCCCTGGGGACACCTGGACGCTGTTCCCCGCCTGGACGCTGTCCTGTGCAACATGCTGTAGGTGACCCTGCTCTGGCAGGGGGGGTGGACTAGATGATCTCCAGAGGTCCCTTCCAACCCTGACCATTCTGTGATTCTGTGATTCTGTGACACCTTGCACCACCGTTTTGCTTTGTCCTTCCCAGTGAGCCCGGCCTCTCCCACACGCCCCCTCTCACTCCTGCCAAGCTCCTGCTCACAGGCATCCCTGGGAAGATGCCCAGAGCTCACTCCAAATGTAACACTTTGCTCAGTCCGGCTCAACTGCTTGCAACTCCTCGTACATGGATTTTATGCCAGGGGGTGACCCAAGGCTTTGTAAACTATATCAAGATGACTTCCCACCCTCCTTTCTAATTTACCTACCCATCTTTCTTGCCTGTCTGTATCTGAAGCTTCCTGATAAGCACTGCCATGCACACAAGCAGCATCCAAATATTTCCAGCTGCTGTTGCACACCAGCCTGACTATTAGAGGGAGACAGTTAGCAGGTGGCTGGGATGCACTGTCTGGCTGCCCTCCAGCCTACCTGCTCGCTTTCTTTCTCTCACTTCTTCCTCCCTGAAATACAGCAGCTTGCCTCCTGCCCTTGTACCGCTCCTATAGCAGTATCTGGACAATTCAGTCTCTAGCATGCTCTTTCTCTCCATCCTCCACGGGTAAGGAAGCGTGTGCCAGGTGCTACACAGATGTCAGGAGACGCCTTCTGCTCTAAAGACATTCTACTCTCATTTTGTGCAGTCCCAGCTGGCACACAGAGCCTGACAGTAAACTTCCTGAAGGTACACTAACTCTCCCCAGTTTGGGCCCGTGTACAGCAAAGAGGTCAACACAACAGATGCTTTTGAGCAGTGACTTCATCAGCAAATGTGTTCCAAATCTGCGTGCAGACGTCTGTCTGCCAGTTATCAGCGTAATGCCGGAGCATCCAGATCTGAGCAGCCTGCAGGGTGTCACCTCCTGTCACCGGCTGTTTCGGTTTGGTGGGTAGCTTATATTTAGTCTCTAGTAGGTGATGTTATGAAAGGAGATGGAACATGGAAAGATGTGGCAGAGAAAATAGATCACATCATTCCAATTAAAAAAAACTTATTCATCCTGGCATTTTCAGTTGTGCTTTTATTTATGGTAGAGTTAGGGTTTTTTGTGGTTTTTTTTGTGTTTTTTTTTTTAAATACAGCATTTGGCAGGCAAATAGCAGCTCTCCATTATAGTACTACAAAGTGAAACTGTGGCCACTCACTTCATAGACTAAAGGTAACCTTTATTACTCTCTGTTTAGCCAATCCTTTTACAGAAACACTAGAATAAGAAGAGCAGCTTGCCCAAAAGCAAGCTCTGGGGCTATTGTTGAGAATTCACAGCTGCCTGGCTGGCACCTTAGCAGTGTTCCCCATTAGCTGCTGTCACCTTTATCGCTCAATTGGAATAACTGCTGCATTATTTGATTTTCATTGCTTTCCTCTCAGGTTGGCATTTGGCCTTTCTTTTTAAATACCATATGCCGTAACCTCCCTCCCCTTATAACTAGGGATAGTTAGAAGCTCTTGCTACCTCTCAGCCCTGGCTACGAAAGCTGAGCAGACAGGATTAATACTAGACAGTAGTTACATTAATATTTTCCTTCATTTTTGAAAGATAGAAAGCATCAAATAATTGAGTGACATTGTTAGCAGGTGGCAGGGAGAATCCTTGCCATAAGTCCCACCTGCAGCAGCTCCTTTACTGCCTCCAGCAACTCCCCTAAGGGTTATCCTGTTAATTAACCAGTCAATGCTTATTAATTATATCAGCTGTGTGTGAGGGATATAGCTAGGCAAGCAAGCCCTCATAAAAACACCTGAGAAGCAGGGCTGGGTTGAGGTATATTGCCATGTGCTGGCTTTGGAAGCAGGAGCTGGAAGAGAAGGTCACTGGAGATCCCTTTTCCTATGGATCACAGTGGTAAAGTATGACTTATTATCTCCCTTAAGAAAAAACACTGAAGTGGATATCTGAGTACTTCCAGATACCTTACTCTACATAATTGTTCCTGGTTACACAGAGACTTTGTTGTAGAGCAGAGAGGTAAATTTTGCATCTGTTAAGCTTAGCTTCTGTTGAAATACAGCTTCTGCATTGTCTCTATGAAAAAATTGAAGGCAAGCGTGCTGGTGCTTCCCTGCCACTTTCAAAATGAGCTCCTTTGAGTTTTGGGGGCCCGGATTCCCAGTACTTCTAGAGCTGACCAGACATGACTGCTCTCTCTTGTGTATCCTCATGTTCTGTTGCATGCCAAAGGGATGTTTTAACTAGTGAGCTTAATAGCCTTTAGGGCTCTCTCCCTCTTCATGTTTTTGTGGTTAGCCCTTTTCATGAAGCTCCTAGACAGCTGTTGCAATGCACAGCCTGTTCTGTACACCTCAGTCTGGATCAACCCAAAGCACATTTTTTCTTTTTTTCACCTGATTTTCCCCCCTCACTATTTACTGCTCTTTCTCTGCTGGTCTATTTAGTTTTGAAGAGGCACACGTAGAATCTTGCAAAAGCCTGACATTGTGTTCATGACTTGCCCTGCACAGTAGGCAGATAATCAGCAATGATGAATACAACTGAAATCCATAACTCGTTTGTACCTCTCCCACTGTGCCATCAGCTGTAGCTTGTACAGGCTGATTAACACACTGGGAGTTGTCACACCTTCTTGAAGTGTCTGTGGAGGGGGGCGTGGGAAATGCAAGTAGCTTATTTTGCCCTGGTCTGTGTTTTTAGAGGTGCTTGGGCTCCTAGTATATGGGTTCATATACAAGGGTGAAGGGGTCACTTTTCTCCTTATAAGTGGAGCCTTCTAGCAACTGTGTTTCCCTGTTAACCCTTGCTATGTTTCCAGGGCTGGACAACCATCTGAAGAGGTTAGTGGTGTTTTCTATGGATGGAGTCAGACAGTGGCCTTCAGGCACAGCCTAAAAGGCAGGTTATTCTCACATGAAATGCAACCAGCAGTTTGCACTTCCCTCTGCATTAAGCAGACACCAGAAAGGTCAGTAGATGGCTGGCAGGGGGCCTTCAGAGAGGATGGCAACATGGGGCTTGGCTGTGGATCGTCTTCCTTGGAGCACTTCTGCTGGCATCTACCTCTCATGGGCACTGGGTTCATTCCCATTCCTACCACATGACTACACACCTTGCCACTCTGATAAAGCAGCTCTTTTGAGATGTCTTGCTTGCTCTGGACACTCCTGGACGGAGGCGTCAGCTCCTATTGCGTTAATGTGCGTATCAGGAGTGCTGTGATATTTGCTCTCTGCTCAGGATGGGAGCTCTTCTAGCTTTCCCCACCTACTTCACATGCAGATACACACACTTCAAGCTGTCCAGTGTATCTCAAGAGAGCAGAAAGTATTTGCTAAAAATATTTATGCAGAAGTTATTTATGGCCTGGCCCACATCAACCCTGTGGCAGCCGTTACACAACGCCGCACAAAGAAGCCCTTATCTGGAGGAGCACACAGCCAGTTTTACAGCCTGCAAGTTACCAAGAGGCAATTCTACTGGCTTTTCAATCAAATCCTAGGAATCTGAGGCCTGGACATTCAATTTAGATGTCAAATCTTGTCAAGCAGGCTCTACCAAGCTGCTTTCTAATGCCTTCCGATTCAAAGGGAGCTCTGGTAAAGAGGATCAGAAAACGCTGCACCACTCTAAGGCATGGTACCTTTCCCTGAAGAAACTAGGGATAGGCAAAGATCTACCCAACTGGAATGTAATTCAAGGTTATAATTATTTTATATATATATATATATGTTGTAGAAAATATCCCCATAGTGTATGGGAAGGGAAGGAGGCTTACCCTCAGCTGACGCTGGACACAGAAATCGGATCTGGCTCACAACAAGCTTCACCGCTCAAGTGCGTATCTAGCCTAGGTGGCTTTTTGGCTCAAACCCTATTAAAGCTATGGGGATTTTATAAAACATGTTTTTTCATCTGTGTCTAGGTTTGAAGAACAAAAATGACCCAAAATTCAGTGCAAGGGAGACTCATCCTTTTGTTCTGGACTATCTCAACCTTCATGTAGCTCTTCTTGATTACATTTATGGTCTGCAGTGGCCTCACAGGTGCTGATCTTTAAAGGTCTGCACTAAAACTTCCAGCCTCACCTGTTATGGTGAGGACATGAGAAATGAGCTTATGCGGGTAAGAAAGGAGAATACTACTCTTGATATAAAGACACTGGTGGGATGCAGATATATTAGGGGAATGACAGGAGTATTAGCACTTCCCTGCCCAGCTGCTCAGTACCAGTGCCTGTGAGTCAACGGTGGCTGGAGCATAATTCC
The DNA here is from genome assembly GCF_000708025.1 of Charadrius vociferus. Classification (NCBI taxonomy): domain Eukaryota; kingdom Metazoa; phylum Chordata; class Aves; order Charadriiformes; family Charadriidae; genus Charadrius; species Charadrius vociferus. The sequence continues at coordinate 2,756,914 of NW_009647955.1, forward strand.
TCAGAATTATGGTGGCAGAGGGAAGAGCATTGACATCCTCACTGCTCTCAAGCTAGGATTGCACACATTGCTTTCCCTTTCTCCATCAGGTCACTCACCTTCTCAAGGAATTCAGATTGGTTTGACACACTTGTTCTCATCAAATCCCTGGTGGCAGGTCCTTATCATTTCATTATCCATTTGGTACTAATGACTTGGTAATCACTTGCATGTCTTGGCTCCTGGAAATGCTAATCCCCAGAGCCCCTCTCTGCCCTCTCTTTGAGATAAGTATTGCACTTGCCCTTTTCCACTCCTTTGAGACCTCTGCTGTCATCTTTGCCTCCTCAAATGCAGTCACTAATGGTTCAGAGGTTCAGTTCAGCTAATTCTTTAAGCACTCTAGGGGGAATTTCAGCAGCCCTTGCCAGCTTGAATGCATGGGTTGCGGGGTTTTTTTTAAAGTCTTGATATTTCTTTCAATCATTCTTCCACTGTGCTTCTTCAGAGTAACCTATTCCCTTAATACAATTAACCATCTTAATTGCTTGGTTAAAACTTACTTGTTTGTGAAAAATAGAACAAGATCAATTTTGAGTATTTCAGCTTTGACACGCTTTTTTCTTGGTTGCTTTTTCCCCACTCAGCAATGGGCCGGTAGCATCTTTTGTCACAGCCTGTTCCTCTAAAATTTCCCTTGCACCTCCACCTCCCTTCTTGTGGATGGCCAGGCCAAAGTACTGCTTTTTCAGGACTCTTCAGAGAAAAAGGGACAAAAAGAAGCCTTCAGAGATGGAGAATCACTTGGAATGTACATGCTGATGACACCAGTCTGCTCTTGAGAAAAACTTGAAGGGACTGCATGACTGTCAGCACCACTTGGGTGCAGGTGGACAACTCTGAAGGGACTCTGTCCTCTCATGTGTTAGCTAATTTTAGTGTTGGTTAGATCTGCCTTGGGTAGATTTCGGCAGTGTTCAACTGAACCTGCTTCTGTGTGCTATCTGTGTTCCCCAGGTTGAGGAGAACGGCATCCTCGGGGTTCCCACCAAGGAGCTGGAGGAGCCTTGTGCTGCCTTAGCTGTGTCCAAGCCTGCTCTGCAGAGCTGGAACTGCCCAGCAATACCCGTGTTTTTGCAACTGGGGACACATCTCTACATGAAAACAGCTCATTTAGATACAAATATGGAAACTCAGAAGAACTGCTTCTGATTAACCCATTCTGTTGTTTCCTGGCATTC